>NW_027533171.1:0-1209 GCF_008692635.1 Crocuta crocuta
AGGAAAACTTCTGGTCTCATTCTACGAAGCCAGCATCACTTTGATACCCAAGCTAGACAGAGACCCAGCAAAAAAAGAGAAACACAGGCCGATATCCTTGATTAATAGAGATGCAAAAATCCTCAACAAGATACCTGCAAATCGAATACCACAGCACATAAAAAGAATTATCCACCATGATCAAGTGGGATTCATTCCTGGGTTACATGGCTGGTTCAATATTCGTAAATGAATCAATGTGATACATCACATTAACAAGAAAAAGATAAAAACCCAATATCCGGTCGATAGATGCAGAAAAAGCATTTGNTTGACTAAATACAGCATCCCTTCTTAATAAAGACCCTCGAGAAAGTCGGGATAGAAGGAACTTACCTAAGCATCGAAAAGCCATTTATGAGAAACCCACAGCTAATATCATCCTCACTAGGGAAAAACTGAGAGCTTTCCCTCCGAGATCAGGAACATGACAGGGATGCCACTCTCTCCACTGTTGTTTAACATAGTGCTGGAAATCCTAGCATCAGCCATCAGACAAGAAAAGGAAATAAAAGGCATCAGAACTGGCAAAGAAGTCAAACTCATTTTTCACAGTCGACACGATACTCTACATAGAAAACCCGATAGACTCCACCAGAAGCCTACTAGAACTTATCCATGAATTCAGCAAAGTTGCAGGGTACAAAATCAACGTACAAAAATTGGATGCATTTTTATACACCAAAAATGAAGCAAGAGAAAGAGAAATCAAGAAACTGATCCTATTCAAAACTGCACAACAAATCATAAAATACCTAGGAATAAACCTAACCAAAGATATAGGAGATCTGTATGATGAAAACTATAGAAAACTTATGAAGGAAATTGAAGAAGACACAAACAAATGGAAAAAAAATTCCATGTTCATGGATTGGAAGAATAAATATAGTTAAAATGTCATTACTATCCAAAGCAATCTACACATTCAATGCAGTCCCTATCCAAATTGGACCAGCATTCTTCTCAAAACTAGAACTAACTCTCCTAAAATTTGTATGGAACCACAATAGGCCCCGAATAGCCAAAGTAATGTTGAAGAAGAAAACCAAAATGGGAGGCATCACCATCCCAGACTTTAGCCTCTACTTTAAAAAGCTGTAATCATTAAGGCAATATGGCAAAAATAGACACATAGACCAATGGAATAGAAGAGAGAACCCAGAATTGGAC
>NW_027533172.1:0-485 GCF_008692635.1 Crocuta crocuta
ATCCTTCTTTCAAATTCCAAATTCTGCATAGCTCTTCCTTCCCACCTGCCCCCCCTCTCTCCAACCCCCTGAAACCAATAAATCATGAGAAGGTTCCAAGTGGAGGGCCTCCACAGCCTCCTTTGGAATAGACTAAAAAACAGACACCCACCCACCCCCGCCACCCCCACCTGGGAGCAAGGGAGCAAAGTCCTAGGTCTGCAAAATGGTCAAAATAGAGTCATTTCATTTCTTTTGTGGAAAATGGATACCTCTGAGCTTGCAAATGTTTCAGCGGGGGAGGGGGAGGGGGAGAGTAGCGCGAGACCGTTGGCCAACGGGCTTCTCCNACGGGCTTCTCCTGGCAGAACCTGTTCCCTGCTGCTCAGGGAGGCTCCCACAGCCAGAAGGGCTGCGGCTCATGTCCTCTGAGTGTCCAGAACAACACCTCAACAATCAGGGACCCCAGGGAAGGGGTGGGGAAAGGAGGGGCTCTCAGGGTCCAT
>NW_027533173.1:0-477 GCF_008692635.1 Crocuta crocuta
TGGGATCAGGCTGAAGCTGAGAGATTTTGAGATTTTGTATGAAAATTCACAGTTGTTTGGCTTTTCCTGCCTGCCTTCCTTCCTTCCTTCCTTCCTTCCTTCCTTCCTTCTTTCTTTTCTTTTCTTTTCTTTTCCTTTTTTTTTGCTTTCTCCACTTCTTTACCAATTTGATTTGGAAGCGTTGCTTTAAGAAATCACTTGCACACATATCCTGTCTCAAGATCTGTTTCTTGGGAATCTGACCTAAGGCAAGGAGTAGCTATTCAAAATTTTCTATAACTATTCAAAATTTACCATTTTACAGAAAAAATGTTTTGATATAGATAATCCAGTGAGTATGTGTGGGTGTGTGCNTGTGGGTGTGTGCATTTTCACATAAAAGACCAAGAGGATATATTTGGTACTTACGGTTTATGGTTTGAGAAACGTGGCGGACTGAAATAATTCTCAAACTTCTGCCCTAGTGTGAAAATACAG
>NW_027533174.1:0-1056 GCF_008692635.1 Crocuta crocuta
TTATGGTTTTCAACAAAGCATGTAGAAGATTCTAACACCGGGGTAAGTCAGGTCTGGTCTGTGGACCAAACCCAGCCCACTGGCTCATTTTGGAAAGAAAGCCCATTGATTTCCTGCCACCTAGAGCCGCTTTCCAACTACCACAGCAGGAAGGAATCAATGCAACAGAGACCACAGTGCCTGGCAAGCTGATAATATGGACCATCTGGCCCTTCACAAAAGGTTTGCCAACCTAATACCACATAGGATTTCATGCTACTGTAGTTGTAGTGCATATCAATTGCAAAAGAGTTCTATGAACTCTTAAAGTTTTGTAAAGTCCTTCCTAAGCCAACAGAAACGCTCTATTTCTCTTTTCTGCTTCACTTATTATTTTGCTTTGAACATGTGAATTCTGCGCATTTTCACCACAGATGCCAAGACTACCAACTTAGTTTTAACAAAAGGATCGCTTCATCAAATAACGTATATGTATTTTTTCCTTTCTTGCCAGGTAACCACCTAAATCAATAGTGAGACATTTAACAACCTAAAACTACAGCAAAGCAAACGTACATTTTTGGACCGTGCTCAAGTACATGCGCTTTCTTTTCACAATGTCAAGAGGGAGACTGAATAGATCCCTTCTTTAGAACACTACAGATGGTTAGAGAGGTTTCAAAGCCTGACGAACAGAACATGATGACATGGTAGCATTCGAATCACATCGTCTATCTCTTAACAGTTTGTCCATTTCACATTCTCGTTGGGTGACATTAAATCGTGTGCTTTGAATTACCTGTATAGGCTCAGAGATGTTTCTCTTCCTCAAATCTCCCTCTCGGCAGAAATCCTTCCTTCTCGGATGTTCGTGAGTGACCTGGAGGAAACAAACAGTGCGCCTTTGAACCAGAGCAATGCCCATCTCTGGTAGGACGATACTTTCTAGACCTAGTTGACCGAACTAGAGAGACCAGAAGTAGATTCTAAATCTACAGGGAAGTCCTCTTTGTTTACCTCTAGCACAGGAAAGATAGGCTGACACAGTGAGGCAGGCGCATATCTTGACCAACAAAT
>NW_027533175.1:0-184 GCF_008692635.1 Crocuta crocuta
TGTCTCTGGTACCTTGTGTTCCTTGCCACATTTCCCTCATAGAGTTCCCCTTAGGATTTCTTTTAGGGCTAGTTTAGTGGTGATGAATTCTTTCAATTTTTGTTTATTTGGGAAGACCTTTATCTCTCCTTCTATTCTGAATGACAGACTTGTTGGATAGAGGATTCTTGACTACATATATTTT
>NW_027533175.1:663-1064 GCF_008692635.1 Crocuta crocuta
TGCATTGGACACCTCCATTTTATTATGCACCTTATTTATAGCATTTTTTAATTCATCACAACTATTTTTAAGCTCCATAGTCTTTGTAGCAGTAGTTTCTCTGATGTCTTCCATGCCTTTTTCAAACCCAATGATTGATTTTATGACTATTGTTCTAAATTTTTGTTCAGTTATTTTGCTTATATATGTTTTGAGCAATTCTTTAACTGTCACTTCTTCCCGGAATTTCTTTAGAGGAGAGTTCTTCTGTTTCATCATTTTGGCTAGCTTCTGTCTCTTTTCAGTTTTAAAAGCTTGTTATGTGCTCTGCACCTGCGAGTACTGCTATATTAAAGGAGGGTTATTGACTGTCCAGGGCCTGTCTGTTCAGGTAGTGTTCTTTTAATGGTGTCTCTTGGTCT
>NW_027533175.1:17964-18935 GCF_008692635.1 Crocuta crocuta
TTTTTGATGTTTTATTTATTCCTGAGAGAGAGAGAGAGAGAGCGTGAGCAAGGGAGGGTCAGAGAGAGAGGGAGATACAGAATCTGAAACAGGCTCCAGGCTCTGAGCTGGCTGTCAGCAAAGAGCCTGACACAGGGCTCGAACCCATGAACCACGAGATCATGACCTGAGCCGAAGATGGACGCTTAACCAACTGAGCCACCCAGGTGCCCCGCCCTGATATTTATTATTTCTCTTCTTCTGCTGGGTTTGGGGTGCTCTTGCTGCTCTGCTTGTAGTTCCTTAAGGTGCACTGTTAGATTTTGTATTTGCGCTTTTTCTAGTTTCTTGAAATAGGCCTGGAGTGCAATGTATTTTCCTCTTAGGACTGGCTTTGCCACAACTGAAAGAGTTGATTGTTGTATTTTCACTATAATTTGTTTCCATATATTTTTAATTTCTTCTCTAATTGCCCGATTGGCCCATTCATTCTTTAGTAGGGTATTCTTTAACCTCCATGTTTTTGAAGGTTTTCCAGACTTCTTCCCGTGATTGATTTCAAGTTTCATAGCCTTGTGATCTGACACTGTGCATGGTATGATCTCATTTCTTTTATATTTATTGAGGGCTGCTTTATGTCCCAGTATGTGATCTATCTTGGAGAATGTGCCATGTGCACTTGAGAAGAAAGTGAATTCCATGGCCTCAGGATGTAGAGTTCTAAATATATCTGTCAAGTCCATTTGGTCCAGTGTGTCATTCAAATCCATTGTTTCTTTAGTGATTTTTCTGTCTGGTTGATCTATCCATTGCTGTAAGTGGAGTACTAAAGTCCCCTGCTATTAGCACATTCTTATCAGTAAGATTGTTTCTGTTTGTGATTGTTTTATGTATTTAGGGGCTCCCGAATTCAGTACATAGACATTTATAATTGTTATCTCTTCCTGATAATTATTATATAATGCCCTTCTTCATCCCTTGTTACTGCCTTT
>NW_027533176.1:0-372 GCF_008692635.1 Crocuta crocuta
ACAATCAAACGGAACAATATCCATATCATAGGAATCCCGGAAGAGGAAGAGAGAGGTAAAGGCACTGAAGGAGTCCTGGAACAAATTATAGCAGAGAACTTACCCAACCTGGTGAGGGAAGTAGACATTGAAATTCAAGAGGCACAGAGAACTCCCCTCAGACATAACTTGAATCGATCTTCTGCACGACATATCATAGTGAAAATGGGAAAATATAAGGACAAAGGGAGAATTCTGAAAGCAGCTAGAGAGAAAAGGGCCCTAACATACAAAGGGAAACCTATCAGAGTGGTGACAGACCTATCTACTGAAACTTGGCAGGCCAGAAAGCAATGGCAGGAGATCTTCAATGTGATGAACAGAAAAAATATG
>NW_027533177.1:0-499 GCF_008692635.1 Crocuta crocuta
AAACAGGCTCCAGGCTCTGAGTTGTCAGCACAGAGCCTGATATGGAGCTTGAACCCACAGACAGTGAGATCATGACCTGAGCTGAAGTCAGGCCCTTAACCAACTGAGCCACCCAGGTGCATCTTAATTTTGAGAGAGAGTGAGTGCACATATGAGCAGGAGATGGGCAGAGAGAGGTGGAGAATGAGGATCCCAAGCAGGCTCAGCACTGCCAGCACAGACTGAGTTGGACACTTAACCGACTGAGCCATCCAGGTGCCACCATCCTATTTTTCAAGATTGAGATATAATTGACACAACATTTCAGTATTCTCATTCTCATTATTATTATTAGAGAGAATGTGAGAGGGGAGTGAGAGAGGGGGCAGGGGAGACANGAGAGAGAGAGAGAGAATGAATCCCAAGCAGGCTTCATACTCAGTGCCAAGCCCTCTGATGTGGGACTCACTTCCATGACCCTGGAATCATGATCTATCTGAAATTGAGTTGGGGATACTCA
>NW_027533178.1:0-2064 GCF_008692635.1 Crocuta crocuta
AAGAGTTCAAAGAAAGGCTAAAGAGCAAAAATAAGTAACCCCGTCTACAACCGCTTGTCCCAGAGTCCCAGAGATGGTCACTGGTGTAAGTCTTCTGGCATCATACCAGAAAATATTCTAGTTCATAGCCTCTCTGTGCCTCCTCTATAAAATGGGATTAATAATAACTGTATCATGAGGCTGTGATGAGTAAGTGAGCAAATCTTTTTAATGTCGTTGAACCTCTACACATTCAGAGCATAAACCCATAGATGCCTCCCCCTTTCCACATCCTGTGTTACTTAGGCCTTGCCGCCAGCCGCTGCTGCAGGCCGCTGTTACACACAGATGGGCCTCATTCTCTTTAATGGGCTGCGGAGCATGCTGGTCCCTAACACAGATCATTTATTTAATTGTCCCCAGCGGAGACAAGTCTGCTTGTTTCTCATTCATCGTACCCACGGGTGTTTGCAAAAACAGGTGTGACCATCTCTGGGGTTATCTCCGGTAAACATAAATCCCAGCCAAATGTCATGTGTTTAAATCTCAAATAGATATTTTCTTTATTAAAAAAATATTTGTTTTAAATTTTTGAGAGAGAGAGAAAGAGCGTGAGGAGGGGAGGGGCGGGGGGCGGGACACAGAATCCCATGCAGGGTGCAGGCTCTGAGCTGGCAGCACAGAGCCCCACTCAGGGCTCGAACCCTCAAACCGTGAGATCATGACCTGAGCCAAAGTCGGACGCTTAACCGACTGAGCCACCCAGGTGCCCCTCAGATAGAAATTTCTTAATTATCTCCAAAATGGGTGTAAGGAGCACACTGCCAACCTTTGCTAGGAGGGTCTCCTTCCCTGCCTTGATTCTTAACCTACACATAGTCCATGCTCACTATCCAGTACTTGGAAAATGCACTTTGACAGGAAGGAAGAAGCTCCCATATCTAGAGGAACACAGCCAGTCACCCAACATGGTGGTGTAGACCTTTCCCGATTTTAGAGTGCCCTTATTTGTCTGTTAGGTAAGATGTTTTATGTGTAACAACTTTAATACGGCGACGGACTGGTATCCGCGGGCGCGGCTCGGTCGCTCGCCCGTCTCACGCCCGGGCCCTGACCCGTCAGCGTGCGGAGCCTCCCTAGGGCGTGGGGGCCGGAGAGGGGGGAGGAGAGGTAGGTGCACNCCTGTGCGCACCGGGGTGCCGGGCGCAGGGGCCAGCGGGGCCTCGGCGGCGGGCGCAGCTGGGCGGAGGGGTGGTGCGGGTGAACAGCCTAAGTAACGTCATTTTGAGATTAAGGCCTCCATTAAGAGCAACCTCGGGCTACATGTAGCCCCTGTTCCAGAAAAAGCCTCAGATTGTTCAAGACTAAAGCCACCCTCGGACCACTCTCAGATCAGCTAACCATTTCTGCGGTCTGAGTCAAGGCTGGGAACTGCAGACAAACTAACCAGTTACTCACCACTTGCCTAAACCCTACGTAGGCCCTTTGAGCTCACCTCATAATTAATCATTTTCAAAAGATACTCAGAAGTCATGATTGGGTCCCCGCCAAAAGTAACGGACACCTCACAGATCCTGAATAGTCAAAATATTACCTTGGGTGCTGTACAGTTGTAATTGGGGCTTATGTAATGATGTCATACGTACAACGTGTGCACTGTAACACCCCTGTCCCTTTCCCCATAAAAACCCTGCTCACTATTGTTCGGGGCTTCACCTGGCTGCCACTACATCAGTAGGCGGGTGAGCCCCTGCTCGAGCTTGTAATAAAAACCCTTATGTACTTGCATCGGTGTCAGCTCCTTGGTGGTCTCTAGGGACTTGTGTATCGGGCACAACACGGGCTGGGGCCACCGCTCTGGGACTGCCTCCAGAGAGGTCGGCGAGGACGCGGGGGCCTCGGACACGCTCCTGACTCGGACGCCCACCCCGGACTTCTGCCGGGGCTACTTCAATGTCATGGGCCAGTGGGACCCACCGTTCGCTCGCAGCTTGGCAACTTCATCTTCTGCTGCGGGACTCGTGGCTTCCGGTTCTGCTACAGAGTAAGAAGCGGCGACCGAACCAGAGCACCGGCACCAGCTAC
>NW_027533179.1:0-7325 GCF_008692635.1 Crocuta crocuta
TGTGAATTATATCTCAATAAAATTGCTTTAAAAATCAGCTTTTATTTGTTCATAAGATCTATCTTCAAAATTAACCTCAAAACAAATGAACTGGTAGGAGGGGTACATTTCAAGGACTGTATTTGTCTTCCCTTCATTTGAGCCCTAGCTTTTAAAAAAAAAAAAAAAAATCTCCCCTGCTTGGTCAGGGTCGTATCCATTTGGCTGGTTGCCCAGATGACCGAGATTCTAAGTGGTTTCTTTGTTCCGCAGACTTCTCATTTAAAAAATGAACTATTTTTCTGAGTCTCTGAGACCTCCTTTGCTGGGAGGTCAGCAAATAGACCTAGGAAGCCACTTCTCTGTAAACCAGGGTGTCGGAAGGCTTTGCTCTATGGAACCCTTGTTTCTCAGGGGTTTTGTTGCTGATAGATGGACAGAGGCAGCTCGGAGGCCGAGGGTTGGCACATAGGCAATTCCTGCCTGATCAGGAGCTCTGTCTCCCTAGGCCTCTGACTCCTCATCAGTGAAATGGGAGAGTGAGTAATCTCACCCCGGGGCAGTCACACCAGATCGTGGCCCTGAGCCTGCTCTGGTAAACGTTGGCTGTGCACCCCGCAGGGCGGCTTTGGGGTGACTCCAGAGGGTGTGGTTTGAAAAATGAAAGAATAAGGACTGTCTGGCAGGAGGAGAGCAGCACAGACCTCTTGGGGAGTGGTCGTCAGGATGGAAGGTAGAGGTGATGGTTGGGAGGCTGTGGCAATAAGCAGGATCGGCAGAAGTTGGGGGTCCCTGAAGTCAGACTGCAGGGGCAGCTGGTCTGTATGGCATAGAAATGCTACAAAGGTGGTGGGGGAGGACCCTGCCCCCGTCTGCTCTAAGCTTCCCATAGGTCAGCTTTTCTGACATGTTCTGGATTCTTGAGCATCTCTGGCAGAGGCTCGTATTTTCACAAAGCCTCTCCAGAATTAAAAAGAAATAATCATCATTTTTGTGTAGTGCAAGATTAAGAAGTGACTTTACATTTTTGTCAGTGTATTTTAGACTGATATATTACTGAAGAATGTTCTTGAGGGGTTCCTTTTGATTAGAGAAATGAAACTTTCAGATCTGATTACAAAACCCTTGAAGTCTAGTTGTGGATTTTCCCAGCCATTTTTGTGTTTATCAAATTGTTCTTCACACTCCTTCTCTGCAGTCATTGTTCTATTTTTTTAAGTTAATTTTTTTAGTAATCTCTATACCCAATGGGATTGAACTCACGACCCCAAGATCAAGCGTCATGTGTTCTTCTGACTGAGCCAGTCAGGCACCCCAACCAGGGGTCTATTTTTGACATACATTGAGAAAATAAGAATAAAACACAATTTAGAAGTAAGGATACGAACCACCATAGCACCCAATGGTGTTCACATCTGCTACCCTACACTTTACTTGATGAGGAGGCAGAGCCCTCAAGAAGTTCTGTTAAAGTGGGAAAATATTTATCATAGTTTGCCGGGAGCCACACCGGCCTCTCTGAATGGCAATCACAGCAAGGAAGTGACAATGCTTGCAGCTCCTGCCCTGAGAAATGAAAACTGGTATCTTCTGCTACTATAGGCTCTTGTTGGATATAAGCCTGCTGGTATCAACCAGGCCTCACAATATTCCATATCAGACCCATATTCTGAATACAGATACCTCATAAGGAAAAGCATATTCCTGCCTTTACAAAAGAGATTTTAGATGAAAGCTCTGTGGGGAAGATTGTTAAAAGGCTCTTCTTATGGGCCTTGCAGATCCGAGACTTAGGGGGTTAAGAACACAAGAATTACAATTGAGCCTGGCCCTGAGACCAAGGGCCTATTTTGGGGTTAAGAGCAAAACATAGTTACCACATATATCTTTGCTAATTGCTGAAACATAACAGTCCCTTCCTCAAGGCCTACTTTCCAAAAACACCCTCTCTTACAATGGCAGCTGGGATGAGGATAGATAAGAGTAGCTAAACATAACCCAGGGGCAAAAGACTGACCCATTCAGGGCCCCCATGTTAGTCTCCACAAACAAACCAATTCAGAAACATTAATCCTCTTGAGAGCCAGACAAAATAACTCCTAACTTATCTATATACAATTTGACCTATATGTTATCTTATTTTTCACTAAGAACACTCTGTTATTTTCTTGGTCAGAATAATTCTACTATTGTTATCACAAAAGGCCTCCCCTTGTAAGAAATTCCTTTCTATGACTTCATCTTGTTGCTGAACCTTTAAATAAAGACACAAAAACCGACAGGACAGAGATGCCTGCCTGGTGATCAGAAAGAATCTCGGGGCTCTCTCACTCTCTCTCTCTCGCCGACACTGTCCATCATCCTTCAGGGATCCCTGGACCTGCCAGAGCCGGCCTCCAACAATAGTTCATTGATTTTAAGATAGGCATTTCCCTCATTTTATCATCTCTTAAATTGTGATATGTCTTATAGTTAGTGGCATCTTACATTGATTTTTTTTCTTTCTTGTAAGATGGTGCATCTTACAGTCAATGACATCAAACCTTGATTTGATGAAATGTGGCCTATGTTATTGAATTGAGAAAATGTATTCGCTGTCTGCCCTTGGATGTACGTGTTGAATAATTGCATGCCCACCCTTGCCTTGCCGCTGGGAACTTCCGCATCACTTCCTCCAGAGAGCCAATGAAACCTCTTTTTGTTTGTTTTTGCAGGTTTTTATTTATAGATTACAAGCAGATCTTCGACTCTCAGGCCTCTAACTATAAAAGGTACAGTAGACCCTTTCTCCCTTCCCCATCCTTTCCACTCCTCCAGCCCCTCCGTGTCCCTCCCACGACGTACTTGGTTTGTCTGACTGTCCCTAGAACCATTTCCGGAATCTGGTCATCCCCAAGTCCCTTCCCAAAGCGACTCACCCAATGTGGGTTTATGTGTTGCTCTCTCTGGGAAAGGAAGAGAAGAGAAGAGGGGCATCCCTTTCCCCTTCTGTGTGAGGAGGGACCAGTTATTTCCTTGTCCTCCCTGGATAGGACCCACTCAATGACCTGTAAAGACCATTTCAGCACTTCCATTCTGTTTGTCTCCAAGGCTTCACCTTAGGTAAGAACTTTTCACCCTCAGTCACCTCTCAGGGGCCCTGACTTTTTACAGCTGAAGGTCCATCTTGTCTAAGATGGACAGTGTTACCTAGCAGTATGCGTACTCTAGCAACATGAACGGCATCAAGAGCAACAGAGAATTGTACCAGCAATACACGGCCTCGGCCCCCAGGCTGCTGGCCCGCATCTCCAAACTGCTCATCCTTTGCCGGAACTCAGGCATTTCTGTACCCAAGGGCATTAGGAACATCTTTGAGTTCACTTGGGAAGAACTTACTGCCGACCCCATGGTGCCTACTGCGTCCAACATCCTGGGCCTGGAGATCAGCTTTGGACCCCCACCCGTGGTGCTTATGGAACCAACCTACACGCAGGCCCCTGTCCAGAAGAAGGCGCCACCACTGGTACTACCACCACCGTTGCTGCCCGCACCCACTGGGCCTGCCAGGTTAACCCGCTCTCCCACCCATGGCCGGGAAGCCCTGCACAAGTTCCAGCGGCGGTCCATCCACCTGCTCACAGAGCTGCTCACCCTGAAGATGAAGGCCATGATGGAGTCTGCGTCTGGTAAGCCTGGCTCGCTGGATTCTTCTCCATTTTATCTGAACCAGGAAGGATCTGCCCAGACTGATGTGTGTGTGGCCACCACAGCCATCACAGCCAGATTTATAAGGGTAAACTGGGGATAGGTGGCGGCCATGGGTCTGCTATAGGGATTGAACCGTGTCTCATACCTCCCCTCAACAGTCATCCTCTCACCCTAATCTCTTCTCCACTTTTTCCTCCCATTCCCCCAGTGTTACGGAGCTCATACTGGAAGGTAGGCTGCGAAGAATAGTGTGAGGCCAAAGGCACTGCAGGGTGGATTTTATGGAAATGAACCAGAGGTAGAGAGAGGCCGTACCCAGGAGGAGGCGGTGAATTGAGATGGCTGAGGGTAAGACCTCCATGGTAAGCAAGACCATCCATGGTAAGATCAAGGAAGGAAGAGAGAGCCATATCAGTAATTGAGCCTTCTAGATGCTTCTAGGACCTTCTAAATGTTATTTTAAATACTAATGGCACCAGGACCCTGGCCTGTGGGTAGGAAGAGAGAAGGGTAAGGGGAGTAGAGAGCAAAATGCCACCTGACAGGTCTTGGGAGATTGAGACCCTTCCATTAAGGAGACCCTTCCATTAAAAGACCCTCATCCTTGCTTACCCTAGGAGTAGATCTTCCCTCTACCCTTATTTCCTGGGCCACTTACAGAGACCCTTTCCTGGAAGCATTAGCCCTGTGCTGGGAGGAAACTGAGTTGCTTCGATGACTCCTTTAGTAGGTTCCAATCATCTGGATGTCACAAGGCACTTCGTGGAGGCCAGCCTGCTCCTCCACCTCAAAGCCAAGGAGACAGCTTTCGACTACCTGATCAGCACCATCGGGAAAAGTAGCTCTGGTGTCGGCTCAATGGGGAAAGGTGGGTACCCGGGCTTCCGCCCTTCGGTGGAAGTTTGAATAGTGCCAGTAAGAATGCAATAGAAAGGTCAGATCCTCAGTTTAAACATCTGACATCTCCAAGAGTGGAGGTGGAGTCTCAAACAGAGAGATTCTGGAGCAACAGAGATTCTCAAATGCTGCAGGTGAGCATAGATATTGGTGCAGTTCCCATGGAGAGCAGTGTGATGGTATCTGCAAGGTGGGAGATACTCAAGCATCTGATGACTCAGCAATTTCTCTCCTAGTTCATTTCCTAGAGCTGTGCTTTTCAAACTATCTGTGGTAAAGGACCAGTTTGTAAAACTACCAATCTCTATCTCTCATGGGTTGACCTTTTCAAAAATGTGATGTCACAGCAATGTCAAAGTGCCACAGAGTTTTCTAAATGTTTACTCTTAGTTTTTGTGCTCAAGGCATGGCCTGGTGTGGATTCCTGATAGTCCACTCGCCACACCTGACAGTCACACTTGGCACACGTGTGTGAGAAGTTGTACCAGAATGTTTGTTGCAGAACCGTTTAGAATGGCAAAAGAAAATAAAATTGAAAACATAAATGTCCATCAACAGGAGAAAAGCAAGGTATAGTCTATTTAGAACGTGGAGCATAGTGAGAAGTAAAAATCAAGCGCTTGTATGGCATAGGGACTATAGTCAATAATACTATAGTGACATGTGTCAGATGTGAAAGAGGTGAGAGATGGTGACCACACTTACTATGAGGAGCACTTTGTAATGTACCTAAATATCAAGTTACTCTATTGCATACCTGAAACTAATATAATACTGTATGTCAACTATACTTTAATTAAAACGAAAAAAGTAATAAAATAATACAAAATGAAACAAACATTAAAACACATACATCAAGGGGCACCTGGGTGGCTCAGTCGGTTGGGCGTCCGACTTCAGCTCAGGTCATGATCTCATAGTCTGTGGGTTCGAGCCCCACGTCAGGCTCTGTGCTAACAGGTAGCTCAGAGCCTGGAGCCTGATTCAGATTCTGTGTCTCCCTCTCTCTCTGACCCTCCCCTGCTCACGCTCTCTCTCTCTCTCAGAAATAAATAAAACATTTAAAAAAACCACATACATCAATACAGATAAATCTCAAAAAACCAAACCAGTGTTAAGTAAATAGCAGAAAGCAAGTTTGAGAAGGATACATTTGGTGTGATACTATTTAAATAAAATTTAAAAGAGCACAAGCAGGATTGCATTGGGTATAGAATAAAAGCATGAAGGGGAATTCTGACACGAAGTCGGAGGAAGTGAGCTCTGGAGAGGGATGAAGGGGTGTAGGATGCGGAAGACACAGTGAATCCATTGTATCTAATGTATCTCTTAACCATGGTGGATATACAGGTACAAAAGACCCTCGTGCTGACCCGCAAGGAGTGAAAATTCTGCATGTAACTTTTGACTCCCTCAAAACTTAACTCCTGATAGCCTACTGTTGAACAAAAGCCTTACTGTTAATGTAAACAGTTAACACATACTTTGTGTGTTACGTGTATTATACACTGTATTCTTACAATAAATAAGCAAGTGAAAAGAAAATTTGTTAAGAAAATCCTAAGGAAGAGAAAATACATTCACAGTACTGTCCTGTAGTTGTTGAAAGAAATTCACAGATCAGTGGACCCGCACAGTTCAAAGCTGTGTTGTTCAGAGGTCACCTGTGTGCATTTTGGATGCCTGAAAGTCATCCTGCCCGTTAGGGCATTTTGTAGGGAAGCGTAAACAATTTCTGTCTCCTAACCATTGACCCTCACCTGTAAGATCCATCCCTACTTAGCATCTCTCCCTGTCCACTGGACAAAGGCTCGCCTTGGAGGTCAGGGCTTAAACATCTAATGATGTACGTGTACCGTACAAATAGATGGCATGATAAAATTGCCAGCCTTGCAGGGAAAATGTGGGATTTCATGAGGTCAGTGGAAGTGATGTTGGGAAGCCGCTCAGTCCCCATGAGAAGCCACTGATGGTGGCACAATGGGGCAAAACTAATCAGCTACTGGAGACAGGAGATCATCTGGGCAGTGACTCCTTGGAGAAAAGATGATTTGTCAATTAAAAATAAAAACTGACAAAGCCCTTGGGTATTTTTGCAAAGACAAACAGGAAGGTACTCATGTTTTATTACTATCATACAGCCATTCAGGAAAAAAGAAAATCACCCCACCACAGTCATTTTTTATTGCTTATGAGAATTAGCATGTGCTCACAAAATCAACAAATTTTTGTTAAATACAAAGGTAAAAAAAGTTATTTTGATAAATTTTGGGGTTTTTTTGAGCCTCAATCCAAGTATGCTTTATTTTTTCTTTTCTTAAATTTTATGAAGTTTTAAATTTTAATTCCAGCATAATCAACACACAGTGTTATACTAGTTTCAAGTGTACAATATAGTNCAAAACTAATCAGCTACTGGAGACAGGAGATCATCTGGGCAGTGACTCCTTGGAGAAAGGATGATTTGTCAATTAAAAATAAAAACTGACAAAGCCCTTGGGTATTTTTGCAAAGACAAACAGGAAGGTACTCATGTTTTATTACTATCATACAGCCATTCAGGAAAAAAGAAAATCACCCCACCACAGTCATTTTTTATTGCTTATGAGAATTAGCATGTGCTCACAAAATCAACAAATTTTTGTTAAATACAAAGGTAAAAAAAGTTATTTTGATAAATTTTGGGGTTTTTTTGAGCCTCAATCCAAGTATGCTTTATTTTTTCTTTTCTTAAATTTTATGAAGTTTTAAATTTTAAT
>NW_027533180.1:0-256 GCF_008692635.1 Crocuta crocuta
TCTCTCTCAAAAATAAATAAAACATTAAAAATTTAAAAAAAAGAAAATATCCAAGGATACAAGAAATCTTTATGATGAAAACTGTAGAAAACTTATGAAGGAAATTGAAGAAGACACAAAGAAATGGAAAAACATTCCATGATCAAGGACTGGAAGCATAAACATAGTTAAAATGTCATTACTACCCAAAGCAATCTACACATTCAATGCAATCCCAAACAAAATTGCACCAGCATACTTCTCAAAACTAGAACAA
>NW_027533180.1:384-3838 GCF_008692635.1 Crocuta crocuta
AACCATGAGAGACTCTTGAATGCTGAGAACAAACTGAGGACTGATGGGAGTGGGGGGGAGGGAGTGTGATGGGCATGGAAGAGGGCACTTTTGGGGATGAGCACTGGGTGTTATATGGAAACCAACTTGACAATAAACTATTAAAAAAAAAAAAGCTTGTTATGTCTTTGCACCTGTGAGTATTGCTGTATTAAAGAAGGCTCATTGACTGTCCAGGCCTGTCTCTTCAGAAAGTGTTCTTTTTATTGTGTCCCTTGGTATCTCCTGTTGTGCCTTTGGTTATTATATTTCCCTACTCGTAGTGATATCTGGGGCTCTCCACCATGTGTACTTTTGCTTGTTTCTTGAGGTAGCCCTGGAAAGGAAAGGAAAGTTTTCTGGAAAGGAAAACAGGCAGACAAACAAACAGTGAACAAAAGCATGCAAACACACAGACAAATCAAGCAAACAAGCAAACCAAAAGGAAAACAAAACAAAACAAAAACAACAAGAGAAAAAGGGCAGTGTAAAATCACAAAAGCAGTAATCCCAGCTACAAATAAAGAGCAGGGTGGAGGCCGTCCTGATGGAAAAGCATATAAAAGATAGAAATTCCAGGGGTGGGGAGAAATATAAATTGAACATTGACCATGCAGAGAGACTAAGAGACTTAATTCAGAGAGAGAAAAAGTAGAATATGTTAAGAGGCAAGGAGAAAGGAATGAAGATAATATTACCCAGTGAAACTAGATAGTCTGATTATTCCAGGGAGAAAGAGAGAGAAAGGAAGGTAATGATGGAGGTGTAGAATATGTATCACGAGAATGGATTAAATGTGACTGTTTAAGCAAACCTATAACCTGGGTGTCCAGTCCAGTGGAGGGAAGTGATAAGAATGAGATAAGGGAGAATATATCTGAATAGCAAGAATTGATCTAGAGTTAATCATGGCAATGCATCAGTGCTGGTCTTGCCCTGGTCTCCAACAACAACAACAACAAAACAACAACAATAAAAAACAAAAACAAAAAACAAAAACACACACAGAAACAACACACACACCCAGAAAAAAGCATCTCTCCAGCACAGATGGGCATGGTTTGGTGTAGGCAGGTCTTGGCTCCACTGCGGGTTTCGCAGGCCACTCCCTGAGGCCCCGCCTTAGTAGTTGTTGGGAGAAATATGGTGGCCCCGCAGTCCCTTCTTGAACCAAGCATTGTAAATCACTCTTTTGGGTCCGATCTCCCTGTGCCGCGAGTGTAGCCAAGTTGGGCTGTGTTCTATGTCCCAAGCCCCACCTCATTTACAGATATTAGACCAAGCACTTTAATACTGCCTGAAATGTAATTGTGCAGGCCGGATTGCTTCCTAACCAGGGATCCGTAGGGGGTACAGTAGGTGAGCGGTTCTTCCTGATGCCAACTGGGACTGGTGCACCCAGCCCAGAGAAATCTCCACAGTTACAGATAGGATCTCTCTCTGAATACCCTATGAAGCTGCCTTCTTAGTGGACTCTATCTCTTTTCCTCCCAGACTCTTGTGGTTCAGAGTCCTTTGGCTTCAGCACTTCTTTGTTTTAGAGATGCAGACAGGAAGTACAGAACTCCCTATTTCTCTGCCATCTTGCCTTGCCCTCTGAGATTGTTTTCTTTTCTTTCCTTTTTAAATGTTTTATTTATTTCTGAGAGAGAGAGAGAGAGAGAGAGGAGAGAGACAGTGTGAGCAGGGGANGCGAGTGTAGCCAAGTTGGGCTGTGTTCTATGTCCCAAGCCCCACCTCATTTACAGATATTAGACCAAGCACTTTAATACTGCCTGAAATGTAATTGTGCAGGCCGGATTGCTTCCTAACCAGGGATCCGTAGGGGGTACAGTAGGTGAGCGGTTCTTCCTGATGCCAACTGGGACTGGTGCACCCAGCCCAGAGAAATCTCCACAGTTACAGATAGGATCTCTCTCTGAATACCCTATGAAGCTGCCTTCTTAGTGGACTCTATCTCTTTTCCTCCCAGACTCTTGTGGTTCAGAGTCCTTTGGCTTCAGCACTTCTTTGTTTTAGAGATGCAGACAGGAAGTACAGAACTCCCTATTTCTCTGCCATCTTACCTCGCCCTCTGAGATTGTTTTCTTTTCTTTCCTTTTTAAATGTTTTATTTATTTCTGAGAGAGAGAGAGAGAGAGAGAGGAGAGAGACAGTGTGAGCAGGGGAGGGTCAGAGAGAGAGGGAGACACAGAATCTGAAGAAGGCTCCAGGCACTGAGCTAGCCGTCAGCACAGAGCCTGACACGGGGCTCGAACCCACAAACTGTGAGATCATGACCTGAGCCGAAGTCGGTCGCTTAACCGACTGAGCCACCCAGTCGCCCCTCTGAGATTGTTTTCTTAATTTCTCTTTCTGCAGCTTCATTATTAGTCTATGGAAATGCAACAAATTTCTGTACATAGATTTTTAGACCCTGAGAATTTACTGAATTTATTTATCATTTCTAGCCATTTTAATTGTGAAGTCTTTAGGGTTTTCTATATGTGGTATCCTTTCATTTGCAAATAGTGAGAGATATACTTCTTCCATTCTGATTTGGATTTCTTTCTTTTCATTTTGTTGTCTGATTGCGTTGGCTATCTCTTTCAGTACTATGTTGAGTGAAAATGGTGAGAATTGTTTTGTTCCTGCCTTAAGGAAAATCTCTCAGTATTTTCTGAGTAAGGATGATGCTCCCTGTGGTTTTCATAGATGGCCTTTATTTTGTTGAGGTATGTTCCCTCTAAACCTACTTTGTTGAAGGATTTTTTTTTTTTATCATGTGTGGGTGTTGTACATTGCCAAATGCTTTTTCTGAATCTATTGAAATGATCCTATGGTTCTTAACCTTTCTCTTATTGATGTGATGTATCACAATGATTGACTTGTGGATATCAAACCACACTTTGACCCAGGAGGAATTCACAGTGGATCATGATGAATGATTTTTTTTAATGTTTTATTTATTTCTGAGAGAGAGAGAGTGAGAGAGAGAGCGTGAGCAGGGGAGGGTCAGAGAGAGAGGGAGATACAGAATCTGAGACAGGCTCCAGGCTCTGACCTGGCTGTCAGCACAGAGCCCGAAGTGGGACTCAAACCCACGAACCGTGAGATTATGACCTGAGCCGAAGTCGGATGCTTAACCGACTGAGCCACCCAGGCGCCCCATGATGAATGATTTTCTAAATGCATTGTTGAATTGTGTTTGCTATTCTTGTATTGAAAATTTTACATGTATGTTCATCATGGATTTTGGCCTGTACTTATCTTTTGTAGTGGTGTCTTTTCCTGGTTGTGGTATCAGGGTAATACTGGCCTGATAGAATGAATTCAGAGTTTTCTTTCCTTTTCTATTTTTGAGAATAGTTTAAGAAGAATAGGTATTAAATATTCTTTAATGGTTGGTAGGGTTTGTTGGAACTTTTTAATTACTGACTTGATTTATTTACTATTA
>NW_027533180.1:7215-7716 GCF_008692635.1 Crocuta crocuta
TGACCTGAGCCGAAGTCGGTCGCTTAACCGACTGAGCCACCCAGTCGCCCCTCTGAGATTGTTTTCTTAATTTCTCTTTCTGCAGCTTCATTATTAGTCTATGGAAATGCAACAAATTTCTGTACATAGATTTTTAGACCCTGAGAATTTACTGAATTTATTTATCATTTCTAGCCATTTTAATTGTGAAGTCTTTAGGGTTTTCTATATGTGGTATCCTTTCATTTGCAAATAGTGAGAGATATACTTCTTCCATTCTGATTTGGATTTCTTTCTTTTCATTTTGTTGTCTGATTGCGTTGGCTATCTCTTTCAGTACTATGTTGAGTGAAAATGGTGAGAATTGTTTTGTTCCTGCCTTAAGGAAAATCTCTCAGTATTTTCTGAGTAAGGATGATGCTCCCTGTGGTTTTCATAGATGGCCTTTATTTTGTTGAGGTATGTTCCCTCTAAACCTACTTTGTTGCAGGATTTTTTTTTTTTATCATTTTTGTGTTTTTT
>NW_027533180.1:7998-22503 GCF_008692635.1 Crocuta crocuta
CACAGAGCCCGAAGTGGGACTCAAACCCACGAACCGTGAGATTATGACCTGAGCCGAAGTCGGATGCTTAACCGACTGAGCCACCCAGGCGCCCCATGATGAATGATTTTCTAAATGCATTGTTGAATTGTGTTTGCTATTCTTGTATTGAAAATTTTACATGTATGTTCATCATGGATTTTGGCCTGTACTTATCTTTTGTAGTGGTGTCTTTTCCTGGTTGTGGTATCAGGGTAATACTGGCCTGATAGAATGAATTCAGAGTTTTCTTTCCTTTTCTATTTTTGAGAATAGTTTAAGAAGAATAGGTATTAAATATTCTTTAATGGTTGGTAGGGTTTGTTGGAACTTTTTAATTACTGACTTGATTTATTTACTATTAGTCTGTTCAAATTTTCTATTTCCTCCTGTTTCAGTTTTGGCCATTTATATGTTCCTAGGAATTTAATAATTTCTTCTAGGGTGGCAATTTGCTGGTATGTGTCTATGCATAGTATTCCCTTAAGATTGTATTTCTGTGTTGTTGATCGTCATCTCTCTTTTCCCATTTGTGATTTTATGTATTTTAGTCCTTTCTTTCTTTTCTGTGCCNCCTTCCTTCCTTCTTTCCTTTCCTGTATCATTTATATCTGCTCCAATCTTCATTATATCCTTCCTTCTGCTGTTTCTAGGTTTGTTTGTTGTTCTTTTTCTAGCTACCTTAGGTGCAAGATTATGTTGTTTATTTGAGATTTCTCTTGCTCCTTGAGGTAGGCCTATATTGCTATAACATCCCTCTTAGAATCGGTTTGGCTGCATCCAGGATTTGTGGACCATTATGTTTTCATTCTCATTTTTTCATGCACTTAAAAAAATTTAAATCCAAGTTAGTTAACTTGTGGTATGTTATATCAGTATGATGATTTTAGGAATATAATTTAGTGATTCATCACTTATATATAACACCCAGTGGTCATCCAAACAAGTGCCCTCTTTAATGCCCATCACCCATTTAGCCCGTCCCCCACCCACCTCCCTCCATCAACCCTCTGTTTATTCTCTATCATTAAGAGCCTCTTATGGTTTTCAGACTACACTGACTGTCATAGCACTCTTGTGAAGTAGTCAGATGNCCCATCACCCATTTAGCCCCCCCCCCCACCGAACCCCCCACCAGCAACCCTCAGTTTCTTCTCTTTATTTAAGAGTCTTTTATGGTTGGTCTCTCTCTTTGTTTTATCTTACTTTTGATTCCCTTCCCCTAAGGTCATCTGTTATCTTTCTTAAATTCCACATATGCGTGAAATCATATATCTGTCTTTCTCTGACTGACTTATTTTGCTTAACATAATACACTCTAGTTCCACTCACGTTTTTGCAAATGGCAAGATTTCATCCTTTTTTTATTGCCAAGCAGTATTCCATTATATATGTATGCCACATCTTCTTTATCCATTCTTCAGTCGATGGACATTCAGGCTCTTTCCATACTTTGTCTATTGTCAATAGTGCTTCTATAAACTTCAAGATGCACGTGCCCCTTCTAATCACCACTCCTGTATCCTCTGGATAAATATCTAATAGCACAATTGCTGGTTTGTTGGGAAGTTCTATTTTTAATTTTTTTGAGGAATCTCCATATTGTTTTCCAGAGTGGCTGCACCCGTTTGCATTCCCACCAGCAGTGCAAAAGTGTTCTTATTTCTCCACATCCTTGACAGCATCTATTGTTGCCTGAATTGTTAATTTCAGCCATTCTGAGGTGCGAGGTGATACCTCATTGTAGTTTTGATTTGTAGTTCCCTGATGATGAGTGGTATTCAACATCATTTTATGTGTCTGCTGCCCATGTGGATATCTTCTATGGAAAAGGGTCTATTCATGTCTTTTGCTCATTTCCTCATTGAATTATTTGTTTTTGGGGTGTTGACTTTGACAACTTATGCCTAGATTTTCGATTTGTCCATGTACTTTTAAAATCTCTTCTTCTTCTTCTTCTTCTTCTTCTTCTTCTTCTTCTTCTTCTTCTTCTTCTTCTTCTTCTTCTTCTTCTTCTTCTTTCCTTTCATTCATTGTTTAAATGCATGATATTTTACCTCCATGTATTTGTGGTCTTTCCAGGTTTTTTTCTTGTGGTTGACTTCTAGTTTCATAGCACTGTAGTCAGAAAAGACTCATGGGATGACTTCAGTGCTTTTGTATTTGTCGTTATGAGCTAACATGTGATGTGTTCTGAGAATGTCCGATATGCATTTGTAAAGAATGTGTATTCTGCTCTTTTAGGATGGAATGATCTGAATATATCTCTTAAACCCATCTGGGCCAAGGTTTTATTCAAAGCCATGTTTCTTTGTTTATTTTCTGTTTAGATGATCTGTCCATTGCTGTCAGTTGCATGTTAAAGTCCCTTATTCGTAATAAAAAAATAAAGTCCCCTATTCATATTATATTATTACCAATTAGTTCCTTCATTGGTTATTAAGTGT
The DNA here is from genome assembly GCF_008692635.1 of Crocuta crocuta. Taxonomy (NCBI): domain Eukaryota; kingdom Metazoa; phylum Chordata; class Mammalia; order Carnivora; family Hyaenidae; genus Crocuta; species Crocuta crocuta. Next base: position 10,464 of record NW_027533180.1, read on the forward strand.
TTAATGTATTTGGGTCTTCTAAGTTGGGTGCACAAATATTTACAATTGTTATATCTTCTTGTTGGATTGTCCCCTTTATTATGATATAGAGTCCTTTTTGTCTTTTGTTACAGTCTAATTTTTAAAGTCTATTTTGTCTCCTATAAGAATTGCTACTCCAGCCTTCTTTTGACAACTATTTGCATGAGAAATGCTACTCCATCCTCTCACTTTAATCTACACGTATCTTTAGGTCTAAAATGGATCTCTTGTAGGCAATATGTGGATGGGTCTTATTTTTTATCCATTTTTCCTCCCAATGGTTTTGATTGGATCATGTCACCCATTTACATTCAAATTAATTATTGATAGATACATATTTATTGCTGTGATATTACTAGTTTTGGGATTTTTTTAAATGAATATCTTTTTCTCATCCTTCTCTTGCTATTTCTCTGGAAAAATCACTGTGGAAAGCCATCTTTCAACTGGTATCTTGTTTCACTGTGTTACAAGTGTTTGAAAACATATTCGGGGAACTATAAAGAAAGTTCCTTACAATGAACTCTATGAAAAACATCTGTGGTGAAACTACCTTTTTTTTCCTCTTTTTAAAAATCATTTTCATTTAATTTTATCTTTTTATTTTATTTTTTTTACAAATAGTTTATTGTCAAGTTGGTTTCCACATAACACCCAGTGCTCATCCCCACAAGTGCCCTCCTCCACGCTCATCTCCCTTCTCCCCCCCCCACACCCATGAGCCCTAAGTTTGTTCTCAGCATTCAAGAGTCTCTCATGGTTTGCCTCTCTCCCTTTCCCCAACCATTTCTCCCCATCTCCTCCCCCACGGTCCTCCGTTAAGTTCCTCCTAATCCTCCTATACGTGCANGACAGACTCCACCAGAAGCCTACTAGAACTGATTCAAGAATTCAGCCAAGTTGCAGGGTACAAAATCAACGTACAGAAATCAGTTGCATTTTTATACACCAACAATGAAGCAACAGAAAGAGAAATCAAGAAACTACAGTCAACTCTTTAAAACAACACAGTGGAGAAAGAACTTTTGAACTAACATCTACTTTCCCTAAATTAGAACCACTTGAAAACATATATTTGCACTATAAGGAAAAAGCCATATAGTCAAATCTATGAAACAGAAATGTGGAGAAAGCACCTTTCAACTATGATCTTCAAATTATCAGCATTTGAATACCAATGTGTGGAACTGTTTTGAAATTGCCATATACTTAACTCTGTGATTCAACAGCATGAAGAATCTATCTTTCAACCAACTTCTTTCAATAAGGTAGAATTGTTTGTGGAAAGCTTAAGCAGGTCAATCTGTTAAGCATCTGACATCATGATCTCCCACAGCACAGAGCCAGCTTTATATCCTCTTTCCCCATCCCTCTCTCTGTCTCTCCCCCACTAATCTCTCTCTCTCTCTCTCTCTCTCTCTCTGTTAAGTGAAAATAAACATTAAATATGAAAGTGAATTGTTTGTAAATGTTTTGGTGAAAAGTATGGAAATGCTTTATGCTCAACTGAAGAAAAACATTGTGGAGAAAGCATCTATAAACTAACACATACTTCACCTCAGTTTGTACAGTTTGATAACCTATGAATGGAAAAATGAAGCAAGTCCCATATACTTACCACTGTGAAAAAACACTTTTGACAATCCATTCATCATTCACTTTAAAAATACTTTCGTGAAGTTAGAATAGTGTATGAACATGAGTGGAACTATATGGAAAAGTGCCACAAATCTATTCTGAAAAAACACTGTGAAGAAAGCATCTTTCATATAACATCTTCATTAAATCAATAGGAAGTGTTTCCAAAAGTATGATGGGGCAATTTGGAAAGTGCAATAACTAGGGAAACAATGATTTGGGAACACATGCCTAATTCAAGATGACTCAGCCATGAAAAAAGAAGGAAATGGTGCCCTTTGCAAAGACCAGGATGCATACAGAGTAGGATTTTCAGTGAAAACAAAACCCTAAACCACACAAACAGCCAGGCCCTTGCACCAGAAATTAAAACCTGATGCACATCCTAACTTTCACCCTCAACTCAGCCCTTCCTGGAGGGTTCTGCACTGCCGAAAGATAGACCCCAACCATCTGTCAAGCCCTATCCCTATCCCTAGTCATGACTTTGTCCCTAGCCAGGTGTGAATCCTACTCTGATGAAACAAGGAATTTGGGACAAATGACAGATGCAAGGTTACTCAACTTGGAATGGAAGAGGTTGCTGTGCCATTTGGAATGACTGGAATATAGCACGAGCATAGAACTGTGGGCAAAAACCTAATGGTAACCAATCTTATCAGCCTAGTCCTGGCTACGATCCACAAACGTTATGCTCATCCAAACATAGTAACCCTCATCTCATTCTTCTGTGGAGTGCTCTGCACTGCTGATGGATAGGCCACTACCATCTCCTGGTCCCTAACACTAACCCTAGCCATGGCCCTGATAGCACCTGGACCTGGATCTCATGTTGAAGGAAACAATGGATTTGGGGCACATGATCAACAAAAGATTATTCATCCAGGAACTCAGAAGGAATTCATGCCTTTCCACTAAAGGGATGGAGCTAAGGAGTATGATTCAGAACAAGAATCTAAGCAGACCCCACACAATAAACCAAATCCCTAAACTGGAACCCTATGCCTGACACTCACCCTAATGCTAACCCTCAAAAGAACACTTTGGGGAGGGCTCCACCGTCATAGGATTAGGCTCCTACCATCGCCCAGGCCCTAACTATAACTTTAGCCATAAATCTGTCACTCTCCTGGACCCCATTCCTGGTTTGAGGAAACAACAGTCATGGGACATAAGACTGATTCAAGTTTACTCAGCCAGTGATACAGTGTCAAATCGTACCATCTGCCACAACCAGGATGGAGATGGGTAGTACAATTCTGTGTGAACACCTGACTTTAAACCACACCACTACTCGACATCTGACGTCGAAACCTAAGCCTGACATTTACCCTAACAGTCAACCTCAGCTGAATCCTTTGGAGATGGCTCTGCACTGCCAACAGAAAAGCCTCTACCAAATCCCAGACTCCAACCCTATCCTTAGCCATGGCTCTGTCCCTACCCAAGCCCAAATCCCAGTACTAAGGAAACAACGAATTTGGGACACGTGTCTGTTGCAAGATTTCTTACCAAAGAACATAAGAGAAAATGATGCCATTTTTTTTTCAAATATTTATTTATTTTTGACAGATAGAGAACGAGCAGAGCAGGCACAGAGAGAAAAGGAGACACAGGATCTGAAGCAGGCTTCAGGCTCCGAGCTGTCAGCACAGAGCCTGACGAGGGGCCTGAACCCATGAACCATGAGACCACGACCTGAGTGGAAGTCAGACGCTCAACCGACTGAGCCCCCCATGTGCCCAGGGCATATTCCTGCTTTATTCCCCGTGGACTTTGCAGGTGAACACGAAGACATCAGTTTCCAGGTTTAGAGTTTTAGCTTAGGTTTCAGTGGTCAGAAGCGACAGAGGCAAGCAGTGAAATACTTTTTATTTATTAATTTTTTTAAGAGAATAGTTACTGGCTTACACATGGAATGAAATAGAGACCTCTCAAAAGGCAGAGTGCTTATGTCATGTTCTTTCTCTTGTTTAAAAATTAATACATGGCTAGGAAGTTTGGAAATAAAAAAAATATGAAGAATAAATTTTCACCGTCAAAAAATGATCACTATTAACATTTCCTGTCTTGTGTCCTGGGTCCCGATGTAATTATATATATTTGTGTGTATTTTTACAAAGTTGAGCTCATACTATTCAGACCCTTTGGTAACTTTTTTTAAAACATACAAACATCATGCAAATTTTTGGCATTAAAAATTCTCTGAAGATGTGATTTCTATTGGCTCGCTGGCATTTTACACTGTGACGATTGCTATATATATGGTGGCAATTTTTGGTGGAACTTTTTTCTTTAGAACTTGAATGATATTTCCCTTCGATTATGGAGCTGGTAAGGCGTAATTCTTTTCCAGTCCATCCCCTGGAATGTTTGGGACTCTCAGTGTTTAATATTTAAGCTTAAATATGGCTTTTTCAAATCTAGCAGCTTGTAGAAGATGCTGGGCCTTGCTTTCAGATTGGCTGACCTTGTCAACACTGGGTCCAGATGTAGGACCCCTCGGGGAGCCCCAGCAGTCCCCTCAGGCCCCCGCCTGCCCTCTGCCACAGCGTTCCTCCTTCTGCTGGCTCTCAGATACTTCCTCCTGGGAAGGCTGGCTCTTGGACGTGCACCCTCGTGATTTCATCCCTTTGTTGCTCTTGCCTTGAACTCCGTCACTTCAGAAGTGACCTTCACATTGAGGGCGTAGATGAGAACACTGAGGTTCAAATCTATTTCAACAGTTTCCTGAGACTACACCGTTCTTGGTGAGGGAAAGAGAACGCAGCCCTAGTGTCTCTGACTCTACCTGTTTTTTAAAGAAATGTATCTCAAAAGTAATGCATCAAGCAATGTGCAAATGACAAATTATTGGCATTTATTTTCAGTATCTGTAGCGGGAAGGATCTGGGACAATCCTGAGCAGAGGGTGGGGGCAGATGAGGACTCTGCCTTGAGAGTGCACACCCAGGTGGCCCAGATTGGTGGGGACGCGCGCGGCAGGGATGAGAAGCCACCACAGGCAGCAGAAGGATCCCCAGGACAGTCCAAGGTATTTAGTGATCTTAGTGTTTTTGGGAGCCAACATTTACTTAATGAGTTTTGCTGAGTCACAAGAGGCACCCGACATTGTTGCAGGTGCTCTGTGTAAAATAGAGACACCTGCCCTCCTGGAAATCACGTCCTGCTGGCCTCTCCCTCACCTCCCACAACTAAGGGGCCTGTGAAGTACCATCGTGGGGGCGCCTGGGTGGCTCAGTCGGTTGAGCTTCCAAACTCGGCTCAGGTCATTTATGAAGATCAGGATGAAGCCAGAGAGTATGACTCTGAGCAAAAACATGACCCTAACCTACCACATCAGCCTAACTATGAACCCAACATTAAGCCTGAACCTCACAATGATACTGGCCATCACATGAGACCTCCATGTAGATTTTTGCATTGACAGTGGATAGGTCTTTATATTTTCCTACCCCTAACCCAACCATAACCATGGTCCTGGCCCTATTTGGGCATGACTTCTAGTTCTGTGGAATCAATGGATTTGGGACACATGACTGATGTAAAATGACTCAGTCAGGAGAAAAGAAGAAAATGGTGCCATTTGCAATGACTGAGATGCAGTCAAAGAGTAGGCTTCTTTTTTTTTATTGTTTTATTTTTCTGAGAGAGAGAGAAACAACGTGAGCAGAGGAGGGTCAGAGAGAGGGGGAGACACAGAATCTGAAACAGGCTCCAGGCTCTGAACTAGCTGTCAGCACAGAGCCCGATGTGGGGCTCGAAGCCATGAACCGTGAGATCATGACCTGAGCCAAAGTCGGACGTTTAACTAACTGAGTCACCCAGGTGCCCCAAGAGTAGGATTCCGAAGGAAAACCTGACCACAACCCACACAATGAACCTAGTCCTTGAACCCTAACCCAAAGTCTGAGCCACACCCTGATTTTTTCCCTTAAGTTAGCCCTCTGTGGAGAGTTCTTACTATCTGCAGATAGACCTCTACCGTTTGCTGGGCCCTAACCCTAATCCTAGTCATGACTCTGTCCCTACCAGGGCCTGAATCCTGGGTCTATGGAAACAAGGAATTTGAGACCTATGACTGACATAAGATTACTCGGCCAGGAATGGAAAAGGACGTGTGCCATCAAAATGCCCGGCATGTAGCTCAAGAGTATGATTGCAGTCAAGAACCTAACCTTCACCCGCTCCACCAGCCTAACCCTGAATATGATGAATAAACCTGACACCTTAACACTTGCCCTCAACTGAAACACCAGGGTAGAGCTCTGCAGTGCCTGTAAAGAGGGCCCTAGCATTTCCTGGGCCCTAACCCTAATCCTAGCATTGGCGCTGGTTCTAATCTTGCCAGAATCCTATGTCTGAGGAAACAACAAATTTGGGACAGATGAGCATCACAAGGTTATTCAAGAAGGAACACAGAAAGAATCTGTGCCCATTGCCACCATCAGGAGGGAGCTAAAGAGTGTGATCAAGATTGAAAATCTTTCTGGACTGCACACAATCATCCCAACCCCTGAACCTGGACCCTAAGTCTAACTTTCACCTTAATTATTGCCCTAAAATCAACCCTTTGATTATAATACTACCCTGTCATTGTAGGCCCCAATATCTCCTGTGTCCTAAACCTAGAAATGGATGGTGCCCTCCCTGGGCCCACATTCCAGGTCTGAGGAAACAACGGATTTTGGAAACAGGACTGATTCAGGTTGAATCAGACAAGAACACAGTGGGATTAAACTGCCCTTTCACATGACCAGGACTGAACCTCATAGTATGATTTTGTACGAAAATCTGATCCTAACCCACACCAGCAGCCTAGCTCCTGAAGATGAAACATACACCTGACCAAAGCCCTAATAGTCACCGTCAACTGAATCCTCTGTAGAGGGTTTGGAACTGCTGGCAGATAGGCCCCTACCATCTACCGGGCCTGAGCCCTAACCTTAGCCATGGCTCTGTCTCTATAGGAGCCCAAATCCCACAGCTAAGGAAACAATGGATTTGGGACACATGAATGATGCAAGATGTTCAGCCAGGAACAAAGAAGGAACAATGCTGTTTGCAATGACCAGGATGCAGCCAAGTGTAGGATTCTGAGCAAAAACCTAACCTTAGACCACACAGTGAGCCTGCCCCTTGCACCCGAAACCAAAGCCTGATGCACACCATGAATTTCACCTTCAACTCAGCCCTCTGTGGACAGTTCCACTACTGGTGGATCGACCCCTACCATCTACTGGTCCCTAATGTTACCCTAGTCATGACTCTGTCTTTACCTGGACCAAACAAGGAATTTGGGATGCAAGACTGACAGAAATGGAAAAGAAAGTTGTACCATTTGCATCAACCAGGATGGAGCTCAAGCGTATGACTATGGGCAAAGATCCAACTCTAACCCATACCATCAGCCTAGCCTTGAACACGATTCATGAGCCTGACGTTCACCCTAACACTTGCCCTCAACTTAGTCCTTTGAGGAGTGCTTTGCACCACTGGCAGTCCAGTTACTATCATCTGCGTGTCCCTAATACCAACCCTAGCCACGGTTCTGGCCCTACCAGGGCTTGAATCTCAGGTCAGAGGTAACAACACACTTGGAGCACATGACTGAGAGGGGTTGAGATAGTGTGGCATAAAATTAGCACAAGAGGAAAACCTCCCTGGACCACAGGATCGGGACCAACAAGTACTGAAATTCCCAATTCTTTTTTTTTTTTTTCCAAACAGCTTTTGGAGCTCAAAGTCTGAAGTTTTGGAAAGTCCTGGCATTCTGGGGAATGGAGCTGTGGCCCATGCTCCTTGGTAGGAGAGAGCTGACCCCAGAGCACATAGCAAGGTGAAATTATCTCTGTGATGGACAGTCTCTTCCCTGGAATCCATTTGGAAGAAGGCTTATTGCCTTTACCCCAAAGACAAAAGACTCTGCAGGTGCCAGCCAAAGGCCTTCCAATCAGCAAAATTGAGAGACTCTATTCCAGAGAAGGAGAGCAGACCTGTGTCATGCCAGGTTCTTTAAGACTTTGGGTTTTGAATTCCAGCTATGTGAAAGAAAAACCACAAGAGAGTTTTGGTGCAGGGTGAATTGCCTTGCTATTGCCTTGCTATTCTTTGAGGGATGCCAGAGCATCTAGGGTTGAGATTCCCCAGTCCGGGGATGAGACATTGTGGTGGTGCCAGTTTTCTTCCCAACACTAACATGGTGGGACTTCAGAAAGCAACACAGTGGCCTCCAATGGAGGTGGGACTCACTTATACCAAGCCCTGACCTTCTGAGTTTGCCAACTGGTTATTTACTGGGGCAAGACTGACACTAAGCCAACACAGCTGGCCTCTCCTGCAAATACCAGAATAGTCATCACTCACTGACACCAACAGACAACTATTTTTTCCTTGTTTTCCTCCTTCTTATTTTTTTTTCTTTTGGAATCAGGCTCATAGTTCCATTTCTTTTCTTTCTTTCTTTCTTTCTTTCTTTCTTTCTTTCTTTCTTTCTTTCTTTCTTTCTTTGGTAAATTTCCTTTTCTATTTTTTTCTTATTCAATGAGGCATTTTAATTTATTTCTTTTTCCTTCTTTCTTTTCTTTTCTTCTGCACCCCCCCTCCAATTTGTCCCTTCTTTTTCTTTGAATTAAGCCTTAGTTTTTTTATTCTCTGTTTGGTTTCTTTTTCTCACTTTCTTTTTCTCTTTTTTTGGGGGATCATTTTTCCCTCTCCCCATTTTCCAGGGTTATTTCAACTAGCACACCTAGTTTAAGGTCAAAACTCTCCATCACTGAGGGTCACCTGGGTGGCTCAGTTGGTTAAGCATTTGACTTCAGCTCAGGTAATGATCTCACGGTTCATGGGTTTGAGCACTGCGTCGGGCTCTGTGCTGACAGCTATCTCAGAACCTGGAGCCTGCTTCAGATTCTGTATCTCCCTCTCTCTCTGACTCTTCCCTGCTCATACTGCCTCTCTCTCTCTCTCTCTCTCTCTCTCTCTCTTGGAAATAAGTAAAATATTAAAAATTTTAAAAAAGCCTCTCCATCACTGAAGCAAGGAGATATGCATAGGACTGAACAGTGGGAAAGAACATCCAAAACACAAGAGAGGAGTGCACACAGCATACACCAGAAACACTTCCTGGAGTGGCAACTCCTGGACAGTGTACACAGTAGTACTCTCAGATGCAGGAAATATGATAAGATTTTAAACCACACAAAATCCAGAAACTTAGCCAAATGATAAGATGGAGGAATTCTCCCCCAAAGAAAGGTCAAGAAGAAATCACAGCCAGATACTTGCTCTATGCAGATATAAGTAATATATCTGAACAAGAATTTAGAACAACAGTCATAAGACTACTAGCTGAGCTTGAAAAAAATTCACACAAGACATCAAAGAAACCCTTGATGCAGAGATTAAAGACCTAAGAACTAGTCGGAATGAATTAAAAATTGCTATAGCTGAGATGTAAAATAAACTAGATACAGTGACATCGACAAAGCATAGGTAAGAAGAGGTGAAATAAAAGATAAAATTATGGGCAAAAAATGAAGCTGAAAAGCAGGCAAAGGAAATTACTAGAATGAACACTTAGAGAAGAGATTCCATGAAACAAAAACCATATTTGTATCATAGAAGTCCCAGAAGAAGATTGAGAAAAAGGGACAGAAGATTTATTCGAACAAATTATAGCTAAGAACTTCCCTAATATGGGGAAGTAAAGAGGCGTCCAAGTCCAAAAGACACAGGAACTCCCTCCAAAATCAACAAAAATAGGCCAACACCATGACATAATATAGTGAAACTTGCAAAATACAAGGATAAAGAGTGAATTCTAAAAGCAGCTAGGGACAAAAGTTCCTTAACCTACAAGGGTAGACACATAAGCTTAGTAGCAGATCAGTTCACTGAAACTTGACAGTTCAGAAGAAAGTAACAAGAAATGTTCAATGTGCTGAATGGGTGAAATATGCAGCCAAGAATACTTTATCCAGCAAGGTTGTTATTCAGATTACAAGGAGAGATAAAGACTTTCCAAAACAAAAACTAAAGGAATTCATGGCCAATAAACCAATCCTGTAAGAAACTTTAAGGGGGAATCTTAGTGGAGGGAAAAAAAAAAAAAAGAGAGAGAGAGAGAGAGACCAAAACAGAAAAGACTACAAAGGATCATAGAACATCACCAGAAACACCAAATCTACAGATAACACAATGGCATTAAACTCATATATTTCAATAATAAGTCTGAATGTAAATGGACTAAATTTTCTAATCAAAAGAAATACGGTATCATAATGGATTAAAAAACAAAATCCATCTATATGTTGCTTACAAGAGACTCATTTTAGGCCTAAGGACACTTGTAAATTGAAAGTGAGGGCATGGAGAACCACCTATCATGCTAATTGAAGTCAAAAGAAAGCCACAGTAGCGATACTTATATCAGACAAAGTAGACTATAAACTAAAGGACATAACGAAAGATGAAGAAGGGCCATTATATCGCAATTAAGGCATATACCCATCAAGAATATGTAACAATTATAAATATTTATGCCCAAACTTGAAGCACCCGAATATATAGATTAATTAATCACAACCTTTAAGAGACTCTTTGATAATAAGACCATAATGGTATGGGACTTGAATACTCCAGTTACAGCAATCATCTAACAGATCAACATGGAAACAATGGCTTTGACTGACACATCAGACCAGATGGACTTAAGGACATCTTCAGAACATTTCATCCTAAAGCAGTAGAATACACATTCTTTCCAAATGCACATGAAACATTCTCCAGAATAGATCATATAGTGGATCATAAATCATCCCTCAACAGGTACAAAAAGACTGATATCATACCATGCATATTCTCAAATCACAACGCTATGATACTTGAAATCAACAGCAAGAAAAAAATTGGAAGGCCCCCAAATACACAAAGATTAATGAACATCCTACCAAAGAATGAATAGTTTAACCAGGAAATAAAAAAAGAAATTAAAAGAAAAACACTGGAAGGAAACAAAAATGAAAACACGACAATGAAAAACCCTTTGAGATGAAGCAAAAGCAGTCCTAAGAGGAAAATACATTGCTGTTCAGGCCTATCTTAAGGAGCAAGAAAGGTCGCAAATACAAAAATTAACCTTATCATTAAAGAAGCTAGAAAAGCAGCAGCAAATAAATGCCAAGGCCAGCAGAAGAAGGAAAATGGTAAAGATTAGAGCAGAAATAAATAAACAAACAAAACAGAGTAGAAGAGATAAATGAAACTAATAGCTGGTTTTTGAAAGAATAAACAAAGTTTATAAACCCCTAGCCAGACTTCTGGAAAAGAAAGAGGACCCAAATTGATAAACCCATAAATAAAACAGGAGAGATCACAACCAACACCACAGAAATACAAAGAATTATAAGAGAATACTATGGAAAATTATATGCCAACCTATTGGACAATCTGGATGAAATAGACGAATCCCTAGATACCCACACAATATCAAAACTCAAACAGGAAGAAATAGAAAATTTGAACAGACCCACAACCAGCAAAAAAATGGAATCAGTTATCAAAACTGTCTCCCAAATAAGAAGGCTTCCAAGTAACACCAGACATAGATCACACTAAAGGGAGAATTGCAGGACCTCCTGGGTGGCTCAGTCGGTTAAGCGTCTGACTTTGGCTCAGGTCATGATCTCACGGTTTGTGGGTTCAAACCCCACGTCGAGCTCTGTGCTGANGGATCAAGTGGGCATTATTCCTGAGTTCTAGATTTGGTTCAATATTTGCAAATCAATCAATGTGAACAACCTTATTAATAGAAGCAAAAAGGATAAGAACCAGAGGCGCCTAAGTGGTTCAGTCACTTAAGCGTCTGACTTTGGCTCAGGTCATGATCCCATGGTTCGTGGGTTTTGGCCCCGTGTCGGGCTCTGTGCTGACAGCTAGAGAGCCTGGAGCCTGTTTCTGATTCTGTGTTTCCCTCTCTCTCTGACCCTCCCTTGCTCACCCTGTCTGTCTCTCTCCAAAAAATAAATAAATAAAACGTTTAAAATTTTTTAAATAAAATAAAGGACAAGAAGAGAAAAAAGAACTATTGGGACCTCATCAAGATTAAAAGCTTTTGCATGGTAAAGGAAACAATCCATAAAATTAATAGACAACCGATAGAATGGGAAAAGATAGTTGCAAATGACATATCAGATAAAGGGCCAGTATCCAAAATCTATAAGCNTACTTAATAATAATCTATTAAAGAAAACATATGCGGGGAACTATGAGGTAAGTGCCATAGATGCAAATTATCAAACAATACTGCTATGGAATGCCACATTCACCTAACATCTTGTTTCAATATGTTAGTAGTCTTTGAAAAAGATTTGGGAACCAA
>NW_027533180.1:22512-22968 GCF_008692635.1 Crocuta crocuta
GAGGATGTGGAGAAACGGGCACCCTCCTACACTGTTGGTAGGAATGTCAACTGGTGCAGCCCCTCTGGAAAACAGTGTGGAGGTTCCTCAAAAAATTAACACTAGAACTCCCCTAGGACCCAGCAATAGCACTGCTAGGAATTTATGCAAGGGATACAGGAGTACTGATGCATAGGGGCACATATACCCCAATGTTCATAGCAGCACTCTCAACAATAGCCAAAACATGGAAAGAGCCTAAGTGTCCATCAACAGACGAATGGATCAAGAAGATGTGGTTTATCTATACAATGGAATACTACATGGCAATGAGAATGAAATCTGGCCATGTGTAGCAACATGGATGGAACTTGAGGGTGTTATGCTGAGTGAAATAAGTCAGGCAGAGAAGGCCAGATACCATATGTTTGCACATATAGGAGAATTAGGAGGAACTTAACAGAGGACCATGGGGGA
>NW_027533180.1:25586-46231 GCF_008692635.1 Crocuta crocuta
TATGCTGAGTGAAATAAGTCAGGCAGAGAAGGCCAGATACCATATGTTTGCACATATAGGAGAATTAGGAGGAACTTAACAGAGGACCATGGGGGAGAAGAAAGGGGGAAAATAGTGGGGGAGAGGGAGGGAGGCAAACCATGAGAGACTCTTGAATGCTGAGAACAAACAGAGGACTGATGGGGGNACAGATGCCGAAAACAATGAGCAAAGAGCAGTATCCACAACTCTGTGAAACAATCTGTGCAAAATGAGACCTTCTATCAACACCTTATTTCTCTAAGTTAATAATGTTTCAAAACACATGCATGGAAGTGTAAGGTAAATTTAAATCTGTGAAGGAACACTGTGGGGAATAAGTCACTCAATTAACATCTTGTTTCACTATGTTATTAGTGTTTGGAAACAGATGTGGAAACCAATGAGGGAAAGGCAGTATACTCAACTCTATGAAACAACACCCTGCGGAATCCCAAATTCAATTACCATCTTGTTTCACTGAGGTAGAATGTTTAAAAACACATGAATGGAAGTATAAGGTAAGGGTTACATACTCAATCAGTGAAAGAGTACTGTAGGGAACCCATCTTTCACCAAATATTTGTTTCACTATGGTAGTAACTTTGGAGGGGAAAAAAGCGGAGACCAACAAGAGAAGTGCAGTATACGGAACTCTGTGAAAAAACTGTGAAATGCATCATTCAATTACCATCTTCATTCACTAAGTTAGTATGTTTGAAAACAAATGCGGTGAATAATGAGGTAAGTGTGATACATTCAACTATGTGAGAAAACAGTGCGGGGAACCGGCCACTCAACAAACATCATGTTTCATGCTGGTAGGAGTGTTGGACGAAGAGATGCAGAGACCAATGAGGAAAAAGGAATAGGCTCACCTCTGTGAAACAACTCGGTGCGGAACGCAGCATTCAGTGACCATCTTGTTTCCATGTTATTCATGTGCGGAAACGCATGCATGGAAGCAGAAGGTGAGCGTTACATACCCTACTCTTTGCAGGAACTCTTTGGAGGACCCTTCCTTCATTCAACAGCTGGTTTCACGATGTGAGTGATGTTTGGAAAACAACATGCCTTGAATGCTCACGCGAGTCTCAGGGGCTCCACCTTGTGAAAGAACACTGGAGGATTCCCCCTCTTTCACCTAACGTCCTGCCTCACTTATGTTAGCATCATTTGAGAACAGGTGTGGCGACCCATGTGGGAAGTGCAGTGGGCTCAGCTCTGTAAAGCAACACTGCTCGGAATGCAGCATTCAGTGACCCCCTCATGTATGTCTCTGCGTTAGGAAGGTTGAATTAACACATGCATGGAAGTATGAGGTACGGGCTCTATGCTCAACTATGTGAAACAGCCCTGTGCGAAATGCAGCATTCAGTGACCGTCTGATTTCACTAAGTGTGTCGTGTTTGAGAATACATGCATGTGAGCAAACGGTACGTGTTCTGTTGTGCCCAATTCGCGAGTTCCCAGAGACCTCCAAGGAGCTGACACCGATGCAAATACAAAAGGGTCTTTATTACAAGCTCAAGCAGGGGCTCATCCACCTACCGGTGTAGTGGCAGCAAGATGAAGCCAAGAACAATAGCCAACAGGGTTTTTAAGGAGTAAGGGCTGGGGGTGTTACAGTACACATAGCATCATCACATAAGCACCAATTACAATTGTACAGTACCCCTGGTAACAGCTTTGACCATTCAGTATCTGTGAGGTGTTCATTACTTTTGGTGGGACCCAATCATTACTTTTGAGAATCCTTTGGAAATGACCAATTATGAAGTGAGTTCAAAGGGCCCACGTGGGGTTCAGGCAAGTGGTGTGAAATCAGCTAGTTTGTATCTGCAGTTCCCAGCCTTGATTCGGACCTTAGGAGTGTTTCTTTTTTCTTTTTGATTAGCTGAACTGAGGGCCGTCTGAGAATGGCTTTGGCCTTGAAAAATCTGAGGCTTTTCCTGGAACTGGGACTGGGGCTACGTGCAGCCCGAGGTTTCTCTTAATGGAGGACTTAATTTTTGGTTCTTCATTCCCCCCTTCTCTTGTGTATTTGAAGGCCCAATCATGGGTCTTCGGTTGGGTCCCAATCATTAGGGTGGCGGTACTGCGACCTAAGTATTATGGGCTGTATTGCCCCCAGACGTTCTTGCATGAAGGCAAGCAATCTATTTAAATGACAAAATCTCAGATGGACATTGTTAAAGATTTGATGAGAGTTCAGTGTGATGCAGTTGACAAAGAAATTCAGTTATTTTTGTGACATATAATATTTTAAGTAATCAGAATATTACGTGATAGCCCTATACCAAAACATTAAAACTTTAGGATTTGCATATATATTTGGGCAGTTATAGCATTTACCCATGTAATACAACCTATGGTTTACTGTTGTACATAGTGTTTTTCCAAGTAACTTAGCATCTCAAATAAAAGGGTCTAATTGGCCAAAAGACCTCCTTTTTAAAAATTTAAATCCTGGGAAGTTTGTTAAAACCTTAGGAAGTTATAAAGTGTATCCTAAATAGGATTACAGATCATTAAAAATCTTAAAACCTTTTTTTAACCAAAGTGGCAATAAAAGATCTTAAAGGTGAATGTAGAAAAACCTAGCTCCTTTAACATTGAGAAGTTTTAACTATGCAATTAAAGACCTGATAAAGATGAAACCTAAAGCTTTGGTTTTCTTGGCAGCAAAAGGAGAAAACCTTTGTTTACATTTTCTTATCAAGAGCAGATTTACAATCCAAGAAAACTTTGTGTTTTGACCAGAGATAAAAGCAGAGTTTTAACCTTATACCAGTGTACTTTTTAAATTCCATTCATCTCAGCCTTAGTTTATCCTGAGCACACATAGAATATCTTTTCAAAGATTTCCCTTTACGGACCTTTTACTTTTTTCTTTTCTTCTTCTTCTTCTTTTTTTGTCTTTAAACTTTGTCTCAAAACCATTTTTCTCCAACCAGTCTTATTTAGGACAATATTATTTTTTTTGCTCTTAATAAAAATGTATTTCTATTTCTTATATCTTTTTTATGTATCTCTCAGTTTCCTACATACAAGATTGTTTTTCTTATTTTCTATTAGTTTTAAGTACACTTAGCAGAATTTTAACTTAGGAAACCTTAGTATTCAATTGAGGACTTAGTAACCAACTGAAAGGTGTTTACATTAAAATTTTTAAATCATCTTTTTTTTAAAGGTCTCAATAGTCTTACTTTTTTCTGTAATAGGAAGCTGAAAACTCAAACCTGTGTTTAGTAACCATGCATTCTATTTGGATAGAGGGCATACAATTTAGGCCAGACATGTTCTCAAAAGGAGTTAATCTCATCTGGTAGGGGGAGTTGCGCATGCTATAGAGTGCAAAGGGAAGGAGAGCCACCCAGTCTCCTCCAGTCTCCAAGGTCAATTTAATTAAGGTCTCTTTTAGGGTTTTATTCCTTTTTTCTATCTGTTCTGAACTCTGGGGTCTGTATGCACAATGTAATTTCTAATTAATCCCCAAGGTCGTGGCTAGGCTCTGGTTTACCTTGGACATAAAAGCTGGTCCATTATCTGACCCTATCATCTGAGAAAATTCATACCTTGGTAGGATGTCTTCCAGCAGCTTCTTTGCCACCACTTGTGCAGTTTCATGTTTGGTGGGATATGGCTCAGTCCATCCTGAAAAAGTGTCTACGAAGACCAGTAAGTACCTGTAGCCATGCCTGCCAGGTTTTACCTCAGTAAAGTCAGTTTCCCAATAGGCTCCTGGGCGTCTTCCTCTTAGACCTGTTCCAAGATTATGGGGGTTCCGGGTAGTGTCGGTCAGTTGACAGGCTTTGCATTTGCTGACGATTTGTTTAATTTTGGAGTTGACATCCTTAATTTTAATGTGTGACTGTCTAACCAGGTCTTGTAGTTTTCTCTGTCCCATGTGGGATGCTCGGTGTATTTTTGACAGAATCCTTATTCCCATTTTTTTTTGGGGGGGTAGGATGATTTTGTTATCTGAGGTCCTCCATTAGCCCTTAAGGCATTGGGTCATAGGCAGTCCTTTAATCCATTGTAGGTCCTTGAGTGAATAACAAGGAGTCTCTGATAGGTTGGGGCCCCCCGGATCTATGAGTTTGACTGTTAGGGCCGGGTGCCTTTGAAGGCCGCTTCTTTAGCAGCCTGGTCGGCCATATTGTTGCCTCTGGCCATCTCAGTTATGTCCTTTTGATGGCCTGGACAATGGATGATAGCTAGTTTTTGTTTGTTTGTTTGTTTGTTTTGGGAGCCATAAAGCCTTGAGGAGAGCTAGGATCTCCTTTTTTATTTTTAATAGTCTTTCCCTCTGCTGTGAGAAGCCCCCTTTCTCTATAAATTGTCCCATGGATTTGAGCAGTGGCAAAGGTGTATCGACTGTGAAGACATTTAGTTTTCTCTTCCGCCCCAGAGTTAAAGCTTTAGTAAGCGCAATTAGCTCGGCCTTCTGTGCTGAGGTCCCGGCTGACAGGGGTCCTGCCCAAATGACTTTTTCGGTGGATACCACCGTGGCCCCAGCATACCTCAGTCCTTATTGTATGAAACTACTGCCATCTGTGTACCAGGTGACTTCCGAATCTGGCAACAGGACGTCTTGCAGATCCGGACGGGTGGCATGAATATGGGCCAGGATCTCGGCACAGTCATGGAGAGGATCCTCCAAGTTCAGGTCAGGCAGTAATGTAGCCAGGTTCAGGGCGGTCGGGGCCTGGAAAATAATTCTGGTAGGGTTGAGTAGCAGAGTCTGATAATGGGTCATGCTGGCATTTCCGAGCCATTGATCTGGTGGTTGCTTTAGAACTCTCTCTATTACATGAAGGGTAGTGACGGCCAGCTCTTGCCCCATAGACAATTTATTTGCATTTTTAACCAGAAGGGCCACAACTGCAATCATGCAGAAACATTGTGGCCAACCGGATGCCACTCAACTCTGTTGAAAGAACACGGCGGAGAAGCCACAATTCATCTGAACACCGTGTTTCGTAAAGTCAGTTATAGGCAGAAACGCACGCATTGAATCACAAGGTGGGTGTCCTAAGCTCCACCTAGTGAAAGAACACCATAGGATGTGTTCATCATTCACATAACATCATCCTTCCCTATGTTCGTAGTGTTGGAACAGAAATATGGAGACCAATGATTGAAATGCACGATGCTCAACTCTGTGGAAAACCTCTATGGAGAATGAAACCTTCAGGCACCACCTTGTTTCCCCGTCAGGTACATTCGGAAACACTGCATGAAACTGTTGGGTCCATGTTATCTACCCACCTCCGTGAGCAAACGGTGTGGGGAACCGGCCATTCAACAAACATCAAGTTTCACACTAGGATGAAGAGATGCAGAGACCAATGAGGAATAGGCAGTAGGCTTACCTCTGTGAAACAACTCGGTGCGGAAAGCACCATTCAGTGACCCTCTCTTGTTCCTCCAGGTGTGTAATGTTGAAAAACACATGCATGCATGTATAAGAGAAGTGTTATCTACTCCATGCCGTGAAGGGACTGTGTGGGATAAACCCATCATTCATCTAACATCATGTTTTTCTATGTGAAACATACCACGAAACCGTGTTATGGTTTGAGTCACAGGATAGCTGTAATTTTGTTATCAAAATTACATGGACATCCAGAGCCCTAGGGTATTGGAGGGGATCCAGCTGAGAACTGTTTGTGTGGATGTTGTGTCATAAGTATTACCCATTGCTGGCCTCCTTGCTGGGCCTAATGGAAATTACTTTAACATCTCCTTTTTACAGTTTGATCACAATCCCTTTTGTATGGAAATATTGAATGAGCTTTCATTCTTCCTTTATCTATTCACTTTCCCTTACTGTATTTCTGGCTATGTGTTTGATTGCTCTTTCAAGGCATGGAGGTGGAATGCATTCAGTGGTCACTAAGGAATGAGAATCAGGTTCCCCCTCTGTCCTACACTCAGTGACAGCCATCAGCAATGGATATTCTAAAAGAGAATCACCCTCGTATTCTGAGCTTGGTGCTTGGGCATTTGTAGCAAAGGGTTGGGTTTAGGTAGCCAGGTTGCCTCATTGCCCTGCCTGATTGAGGTGCCTTCATTCTGAAAAGCAGAGAGTTCACACAGGAGTTGTAGACTCCAGTAGCTCGTCAGCACAGAAAGAGCCTTGTACAGGAAGATGGCACCAGGACGGTTTCCACACTTTTGAGCATTAGCTGGGCCACCTCACAGCTCAAATATCCTCACTGCTAACTTCTTTCCCTGAAGAGAAATGGAAGAAAAACACACAAAGCCCCAGGGATCTCTAGGTCCTTCTGAAGAAAAACGGCAGGCATGATAAGGGCATGGTAGTGATAGAGCTCCCCGGTGGAGACTGTAGAGGGCGCTTTTGCTTACCTCTCAGGTGTTTCTTCTTCACACAGCTTCATTGTTTGAACTTGTTGTTATGTCCTTCCTTCTGAAAATAACTCCGTTTCCAGTCCCCAAAGATCTTTTGTTGTCCTTGTACCCTTTACATATCCTTGCTCTTTTGTAGAATCTAGGTTCTTTCCAGAGCACTTTCTGTGTTAGTGTCTCAGAATCATATGCTCTGCCTTCCACCTGGGAGTCTGGCGCAGTCCCTTTGACTATGGGAAAGATTTTGACACAGGACTCTCTCTTAATTCACTATTGGGTTTCAGAAGTATGTGGCCATCCAGAGGCCCAGGGCATTTTAACGTGTCCACCAGAGGATGTTTGTGTGTAGGCTGGGCCAGAGATTTGGGGGAAGGGGTGGCCTCCTTTCAGGATGAGTGGAAATGAAGTAAGATATTTTCTTTCCTCGTTCATCATGATTCCCAGTGGAAATACTGAGGGCTGTCTCTTCTTGTGCCCATTCCCTTCCCCTTGTTGTATTTCTTACTATGCTTTTTTTTCTTCCAAAGGGGGCATGGAGTTGTCACCCAATCAGATGGCACCACTGGGTAGTCCACACAACTCCTACTCTGATCCTGTGATCTGTGAGAGCAATCAGGGTCTGTTATATCAAGGAAAGATGGCCTTTCATTCCTAAGTGCTTGGTGCTTGTCCTGCTGTACTAGGGTAGGTGAAGGGAAGCAAGCTTGTCTCACTGACCTAGAGTATCTAGTTGCCTTCACTTTGATAAGCAGACAGTTTGTATATGGACAGTATGGACCTGGAGGTGGTCAGCATAGGACTAACCCTTTCCAGGAATATGGAACTAAGTCCTTGTTCCAGACTCCTGTGCAGGAGCTACCAGAACCCAAAAGCTATAACTCAACCATTGCTGCCTCCATCAATTGATTGGAAAAGTAAGAGGGACTGACAAAGCCAGATATATCTGCCTCTAAAGAAAAACAGTGCAGACTTCCTGCTGACAAGGTTCCCAGGTGTAGTCCTTCAGAAGGCTCCCTTTGCCTAAGGTCACAATCATTTTTATTCCATATACAATCAGGTTGATAGGAGATGTACTTCATACTTCCTTCACAACATTCTCCAAATCTCATGAGTCATGATGAACTTTGACAGTCTGAGTCTACATTTCCACCACGAAGTCCTTTTTTTGAAAAATATTTCTGCATGAAATCTATTCTGAGCAAGCATCTGAGAGTACTAATCTATTCTTTCAGCTTGGGAGTCTAGTGGCTTCTTGTGATGGTACAATAGGTATTGCATTGGTTTCAGAATTCCGTGGCCAACCCCAAACCTAGAGTGTGCGTAGGTGCCCAGGGATAATGCCTGAGAATGGGCTAATAGGAGGGTACATGAGGATCTCTCCTCCTGTGTAGGACAAGTGGAAGAGAGCATAGATATCTCCTTGCTCCATTTGACCTATGCCCATTTGAATGCAGAACTTTGACTCTCCTTTAGTCATTCCTATCCAATTGATGCTTTTCTAGTATGTTTTGTCTGTTCACAGTCCAAGACCACAGGGCTGTCTCATACACAACCAAGTTCCAAAGATTGGAGGCGAGTTTTCCATCAGTTCCTTAGCCAATGGTGGGCTCTCAGGATCTGATATTCCAGAGGACATATGGTTCTCCAGTCACTGATCTCTTGTTGCTTAGCAAGCTATTATAGCCATTTTACATATTTGGCTTTGTTTGTAAACTAGGTTCTGCCTTGAAGCCTTTCAGAGACAGTTTCTCAGAGTCAAATCCCATCCTATTAGGCAGGGAGTCAGGTACAGTCATGGTGAGTGTGTGTGTGAGGTTTGGCAAAGGGGCCCTGTAATTGGTTTTTAGAATTTGTGGACATCACCATGCCTAGGGCAACTGCACGTGCCCTGTGGAGAAATGTTGGGTGTAAGCTAAGCCAGAGATTTTATGAAAGGAGCCGGCCTCTTGCCTGGGGTGCGAGGAAATTAAGAAAGCTATCTCCTTTTCAAATAGATGCCATTCCTATTGGAGATGCAGAACACTGGCACTTCTTGTACTTATCACCATTCCATTGTTGCTTTTCTAGATAGGTGTCAGTTCACATTCCAGGCAAGGGTTCTGTTACCTACACAGCTATGGCTGCATAACTGGTGGCAAAATTCCAGTCAGTCCTGAGCAAACTGAAGGCTCTGTGGGTTTCGTATCCTAGAGGAAAGCTTTCTCTTCTTTTCCTGAGCACATGGTGATGCTTAGCTGGCTAGGGTAGGCACGAGCATGGGTAACCAGTTGATCTCCCTCCCCTCACTTATGGAGATCACTTCATTCTGAAAAACACCAGGTTTTCACGTGGGTAGGATGCTCCAGGATCTGGTCAACACCGAAAGTACCTCTGGATGGAATACTGCACCAAGTCCCACTTCCAAACACTTGCCCATCACCTTGGAGTACATATATGCTACTGCTGTATCACTGCTGCCCCTATGTACTGACGGCAAGGGCAGGGCACATACCCAAGCCAGAGCTTTCCCTCTGGTTCTGAAGGAAGAATCCAGGCAGGCTTCTTGCTGACAGGGCTCCCAGGTTTAACTTATACAGGGCATCATTGGTCAAAGCCCTCAGGTGTTTCATTCGTGAGTCAAAGAGCTGGGGAAGACTGTGCTAATCATGTCACTCTCTGCAGGATCCCATTCTTATCCCTGATGCACAACTCTGGCCCTCCCTGTATCCATTTGCACTCCTTTGCTCTATTTTAAGTATGAGCCCTCCTTGAAGTCAATTCCATGTGCTTATCTCAGAGACATATCGTCAGTCCTCAATTGGTTATTTTGGTTCATTCCTTGTGACTGTGGTGCATGTTTGGCCAACGGGCCACTGGTTCTTCAGCAGGATAGTTTTCCTTGTATGATTGTTCATCTCTGCATGTGATTCCCAGAACTCAAATTTCTGCCCAATAAGCCTGTGTTTTTGTTTTTGTTTTTTTCAGGGTCAGATCCTCAGATCCTCTTCGGTTTTCAAACATATTGTAAAGGCAATAATATCTGTAAAATGGAATGTTGTTATAATTTATGAAAGATGCACAGGGTAAGATCTATTTATTTTAGACCAGTGCAACTTTCATGATATATGACAGACAGGGCAACCCTGCTATAGTTAGGATTCTGCATTTTGTCCAGGCATGTTGCACACTGTCCACCATTTTTACTCAGTACATCCTCATTGTAGGTTATTCCTGGCTTTGTTTAACACATCACATCACACATATCCATTTCCCGTGAGAGTACACAGGTGAGGGCACTGAAGTCCACCAAACATACACTGGGAAAAGTGAACAGGTAAGGAGGCAAACACCAGGTGCGGCCCTAATGGGTTCCACACTATCTGCCCCACCCTGTCTTCTGCCATTGTCTTTGGGGCTATTGTGGACCTAGTCCTGCCATCCACATCTGCCACTATTGCTACTGTTGAAGATACTGAAGGAAGACAGCACTGCACAGGCCAATCCATGATTGTCACACCATGACAATAGAGTGGCTTTGCTGGGACACTGAGACTACTATGGCACTGACTGATGCACAGGGCTGTTCATGCCTTGGAATCTGATCCAGAAGCCACCTTGTGGCCATTACCTGCAGTCTCTACTGATGCTGTGGTCCCACTGGCCCCTCTGTTCCCCAGACAGAAGTTAAATCCAAGTCTGACTAAGTGAAAGTGTTACCATTAGCAGTGGATGATATGCCTTGCTTGATGTCCACCCCCTACATGCATAGGTTTGTGTGAAAATTTATCCCTGGGTAGCGGGTGAGTGAGTCACAGCTTCATGGCTTCTAATTCTGAACAGGGACAGGGTTAGACATAGAGCTATGGGAAGGGAATGGCCATAAGGAGGGCCAAAGTTCAATGTTTCCAATGGGAATTGGATCAAGCTGGAAAGCGTCTGTGTATCTTCATGTAGCCTCAGCCATAAATGGAGGCCAGTTCCCTTCCCAGCCCTCTGGCCCAGACTGAGTGTGAATGTTCTCTTCTTTTCCCTTCCAATGTCTTAGGCCTCTGACTTAACTTCACTTAACACCAACATGCCAGGGGTGCTGTCGTCAAACCTATCCCACAGTCATAAGGACTAGAATAAGTTTCCCATATGAATGCAGAGGATATTCCTCTGAGATATTACATGGGATGTACTCCAGGGAGGACGTAGCTTTAAAATAGAGCAACGTTGTAAAAATGGATCCACAAAGTGCCAGAGTTCTTCATTAGGGATGAGAATGGGATGATGTGGAGAATGAAGTGAGTGGTGCCATCTTTTTGCAAGCTGGCTGTCTCAGGATTAAGCAATGCTGTGGGCTTTGGTGAAGGGTACTCCCTATAGGCCCTATCTGGGAGCCCTATCATCAAGGGGCCTGCATTTTTCTTTCAGAAGATGAGGGAAAGCACTGGCCTTGGGTGTGTTTCTTGTCCTTCCCAGTAGCAGACAGGGGAAGCAGTGATTTAGCTATAGGTATTTTGGGCTCCTGGCTTATGGTTAAGTGGTTAGGACCCAGTCTGGGTGCAGTATTCCCTTTAAAGTCCCTTTGTGTACTGACCAGTGCCCAGGGCATAGTGCACATGCAAGAACCATCTACTCTGCAGGATGTCAGCCATGAGAGAGAGGCTAGGTGGCTACCCATCCCCACCATTACCAAGGCCCCAGGGACAGAGGGGCCTGCTTTCCTCTGGGATACCTGACACTAAGAGCAGTTAATTGGCTCAGAAGCTAGCTGGGAACTCCACACCAAGATTTGGATGCAGAATTTTCCTGGAATACTCTAGCTTAAACAGAATACACTCTTCTGAGTTTCTTGCTCTGAATGGTTCTCAGGTAGAACATAGTTTAAAAAAAGAGCAATAAAATAAAAATATGCACGCAGAACACCAAAGCTCTTCATTGCAGAAAGAGAAATGTTCAAAGTTAGAATTAAGTGACTAGTCTTCTCTTCTTGCAGGCTGGCTGCCTGTGGAAACACCTGAGGGCTGATGTAAAAGAAAACATACATTGGTGAAATCTGCAGATTTCTGAGAAGTCTGATAATGAAATCTGCAGAAGTTCTGTATTCTTCATCCAGAAAGGGAGGGGAAATTATTTTGGCTATTTTTCTCCTGTACCAGGAAACAGAGGCAGTATTGATTCAGAGGCAGGGGTTCCTGCTCCCACCTGGTGATCAAGTGTTTGGAACCTGTACTTGACGCAGTAGTTCTGGAAAGGAACCAGCACTGACCAGGTCCTGAAAAATAGTGTAAATATGGGAACCATCTGTGATAGGAGTGGAGACATCTCAATCTGCAAAGGGAGCAAAGCCAGCTGGCTACCCTTCAAGCATTTACCAGACCTTGCCAAGCATCAAGCACTTAGGGACAAGAAAGCCATCCTTCCTTTGAGATAATGTTCCTGTTTGCTCTCACATAGCACAGGAACAGAGTGGGAGTTTAGCACAAATGTTGGGGCTCTGCTTGTGTGAGTGAAAGCCCAATATTCCCTGAATGTGACAGCCAAGACTTAGAAAATAGCAAATTGTTGGGAATAACTAAGAGGGAGGCCAAGGCTACACTTTACAGATGGGAATAGGATAATGCAGAACATGTATATCTGCCTTCATTTCTCCCTGTTCCGTGTGTAAAGCCAATCCCTCCCCAAACCTCTGGGACTGCCTTCACACACACATACATACAAAGCTTGTCAGCTTCATATGCCCCTGGCGATTCATTGTGAACAAAGTGCTAATGGAAAGTTACAAGAAGTCCTGTTGCCAATCTATGCCACATTCACCAGTTTCAGCCATAGCCCCCAGTTTAAAGTGGAGGATATTGCTCTGAGACACTGACTTTGAATGGACTCCAGTGAGATCCTAGTTTGAAAAAAAAAAAAAAAGAAAAGGATGGAAAGAAACACACAGAGGGCCAAAGTACATTACAAATGAGAGCAGGATGAGTTTGAGAATGAAGTATCTAGCACAATCGCCTGAGAATTCAACTGATCTCTCTAGTAGGAAGCACCTGTGGACTGGGGCAAAGGGAAACATCCATCACCTACATCTGGGTGTGCAGTTGGCAAGAAGCCTGTATTTTTTCTTTCAGAAAGAGAAAGAAGGCTTCTGACCTCGGCTCCTTTTTCTGTCCTACCCCTTAGAGCATAGAAAGAGCAGTGATTCATTGGTAGCAGGTTCATGGCAGCGTTGGTGCTCTAGTTTTTATAACCAAATTATGGGGCAATATTCCTTGTAAGGGCTTTCTTGCATTGGACAATACTGCAGTATACAATGCTTGTCTGATCCATCTTCCTTAACAAATGAAGATATTTCAATCAACCGGAGGAGGGACACAGTGCCGGTCAATCAAAACACATGGAAGGAGGGTCATTCTTCTTTGGGATAAAGTAACTGATTGCTCTCACATAGCACAGGACCAGAGTGGTACTTCATCACAAATCCTAGAAGTTGGCTGTGTGGTGACAGACCAGTTCCTCAGGGTTGAGAACCATGACCAAGTTATGAAAACAGAATATAGATGGGAAGGGCTATAAGGAAGGCCAAGTTTCCTCATTACAGAAGAGCTTAGGATAAAGCTGGGAATGAAATGTCTAACATAGTTTCTCCTTCACCCAGAAGTAAGGCCACCTCCCTCCCCAACCCTGGCATTGCCTACACATGGACACCCTGCTGGACACCTTCAAGTGCCCTATTCCACCAATTGTCAACATAGTTCTGAAAGGTAAATGATGACGGACCCTGTGTCCCTACCTGTGTTAGGGACTTAAGGACTTCTCCAGATTCCCCAACTTAAAAAAAGGAGATTTCTCTTAGATATTATCTCTGAATGGCACACAGGGAGAAACTAGTTTGAAGAAAGAAAAAAATTTGAAAGTTTGAAATTGAAACTTGGAAAGCCAAAGTTCCTCATTATAGATGAGAATGGGACAAAGATTAGACTGAAGTGTCTAGCACAATTTTCTGGCAACGCCCTGCTCAAGGAATAAGAAACGCCTATGGCCAGAGACAAAATAACCTCTTTTGGCTAATACTGAAAGCCTAGTCTGCAAGAAGTCTGAATATATATTATGAAAGAGAGGGAAAGCTTATGGCCTTCGCTGCTTTTCCTGACTTCCCATCAGGGCATAGAGGTAGCAGGGATTCAGGGGTAGTGAATCCATGTTCCAGGCTATTTCTCTATTGTTTGGAACCATTCCTGTGACACATCAGTTTTTGAATGGCCATTTTTTGCGCTGACTAGATCCGGGAACATACCTCATATGTGTGAATTATTTGCTTTTCAGAATGAGGTTATCTAAATCAGTCAGGTCAGGAAGGAATCCTATCTAACCTTCACTGCTCTTACACCAGCCTGCCAGGCACCAAAAACTCTCTGACAGCAAGCCAATCTTTCCTTTCGGTTGTCAGAAACTAATGACTCTTGGTTAGCACAGAACCACAGTGAGAACTCACCGCCAATCCCTGGGAGCTCACTGTGTGAATAACAGCTTCACTGCCCCAGCCTGCAACCCAAGTTGTAGTTAGCAAATAGCAATGGGATGGGAATGGCTCTATGGACAGCCAAAGTTTTCATTGTAGTTGATAATGGAAGAAAGCTAAGAGTAAAATGTCTCACTCCATTTCTTATTCCCACAGAAGTGAAGACAGCTCCCTTCCAAAACCCTTGACCCTACCGACTCACAAATATTATGTGCCAGGTACTTTCCACTCACATACATCTAATATTGTCTATATAAACCTGGAAGGCAAGTTGGCAGGGTTCGTGTGGCCCAAATTATTCTCTTGTCACATGAACTGTTCCAGTATCCCCAATTAACATCATAGGGAATTGCTATGAACCATTGGCTCTCAGTGGCTCATGGGAGATTCTTGTTTTACAAAGAGTAAAATAATGGGGTGCCTGGGTGGCTAAGTTGGTTAGGCATCTAATTTTGGCTCAGGTCATGACCTTGTGTTTCACAAGTATGAGCCCTGCATCTTGTTCCATACTATCAGCACAGAGCCTGCTTTGAATTCTCTGTCCCTCTCTCTCTGTTCTCCCCTGCTGGCCCTCTCTCTCTCCCCCACTCTTTCATTATCTCTTGCTCCAAATAAAAATCGACATTAAGAAAAAGACTAAAATTTTGAAATAGATACATAGAAGTACAGTGATCCTTGTAGGATTAGAATGGGATAAATCTGAGGATAAGATGACTAGTACAATCTCCTGGCAAGCTCACTGTCTCAGGAATAAGACACACATATGAGCCAGGGCAAAGGTAAACTTTCATCATTTACAATGGGAGCCCTCATGACAAGATCCCTGTATTTCTTACTTGAGAAAGAAGGGGAAAACATCTGGAGTTGACCCTTTTCCCTTTCCATCTTATCAGTGGGTAGAGTCAGCAGTGTTTCAAGAATGCTGGTGGATTTTTGCTTCATGCTAATGCTCAAGTGTTTTTGAACTGGGCTGTGTGGCAGCATTTCTTGAATGGTAAATTTCTGTGCTAAGCAGGTCCTGGAGAACACTGAACATGACTGAACCAACTGCCCTTCAGGATGAAAGCATCTTTAATGTCAAGGGAAGGAGAGAAGTTGGGTAATTATCATTTCATGTATTAGCCAACCAAACGCCAAGTACCCACAGGAAGGCAATTTTTCCTTTGGGATCTCAGAAACTGATTGCTCTTGGTTAACACGGAGCAGAGTCAGAGCTCATTAGTAAAGGCTTGGCTGGCACTCACTGTCTGAGTGACAGCCTCATTGCCCTTGCCTGGATCTCAAGACACAGTTATCAACATAGCCATGAAATTGGAATGGCTACACACAGGTACAAAGTCATTTCAGCTGAGAATGGAATAAAGCTGAGAATGAAATGCCTAGTTCCATGTTCCTCTTGTCCCATAAGTGAGGATAACTCCCACTCAATATCTCTGATGCTGACTACACAGGAGCACTCTTGCTGGGCACCTTGAAATACCCTGGGATTACCTTTGTTAACATAGTACTGAAAGGACCCTGTGGCCTAATGTATCACAGAGTGACAAGAACTTGGCCAGTGTCCAGAGTTAAAAATAGAGAAAATGGCTCTGAGAAATTGTCCCTTAATGGACAACAAGGAGAAATTAGCTTGGGAAAGAGCAATGGGATGGAGAAAATTACACAGAATGCCAAAATACTTTATTGCATAAGAGAATGGGATATAGCAAAAAATGAATCGACTAGCATGGTTGTCTCAGGAGTAAGAATAATCTGTTGGCTAGAACAAAGGGAATCCTCCCAAATTGTCCCTTCAAAAAAAGATGGAAATTTCTGGCATTGGCTTTATCTGCCCATCCCTTGAGACAGTAATGATTCATAGTTAGCAAGTTCTGGCTTATGGCTGCCCATCAAGTATTTGTAAAGTGCCTCTGTACTAGTGCTTGAACGGGCTGTTTTTGCCCATAGCAGATCCTGAAAAATAATGCAAGTAGGTGAACTGTTGGATCTTCAGAATGAAGGCATCTGTAGCAGCCAGAGGTTGGAGTTCTGCTGTCTATTACCATGCCAAGTTCAGGTTTTCAAGCACCAAGTCATCAGTGACAGGAGGTAATTCTAGCCTTTGGTATATCAGAAACTGATTGCTGTCAGCATGGGAGCAGAGAGGGAGCTCTTCACTAACCTCTGGTTCTTCACTGAGTTATGGACAGGCTCACCAGGTTCCTGATAGAACCAAAATACAATGAGAATAACAGCAAGAGTTTGGTTGCCTGTGCGGCTCAGTCACTTAAAGAGTTGAGTCTTGAATTCAGCTCAGGTAATGATCTCACAGTCATGCCTTCAAGCCCTGCATTGGGCTTTACATTCGCCCAGCAGAGTCTGCTTCAGATCATCTGTCTCCGTCATTCTGCCCCTACCTGCTTACATTCTCTCTCTCCCTCTCGCTCTCTCTATCTCAATAAATAAGCATTAAATAAAAAAATAAAACAACAAAGAAACAAAGAACAGCAAGGGAATGGTAATGGACACATGGAGGGCCAAAGTTTTTCATTTGTATGAGAGTGGGATTAAGCTGAGACTAAATGAGTAATCTATGTATGGGGTAAGGGGAAAACACCACTGGTTCTAGCTGGTAGCCCAGCCCATCTGAAATTCATAAGAGAATGGTATTAAACTGAAAATGTAACATACAGCTGAGTGTTTCCTTGTTCCAGAAGTAGGACTGGATTTCTCCCAAATCCTCTCAGTCTGCTTACATACAAACATTCTGGGTTGGGTACTTTCAAATGCCCTATTTTTTCTGATGTACACATAGTTCTAAACCACAAGAGGTGAGAGGACTCATAGCCAATGTACTCCACAGTCCAGAGAACTTCACCCAACTCCTCAGTTAAAATGAGAGTGATTTGATCTTATAATCTAGCCCTGGATGCCTACCAGAGTAAACCTAGTTTGAAAACAAGGTTGAAAAGATGGATATGGATACTAAGAGGCCCCAAGATCTTTCTTTGCCTGTTTCCCTGCACTTTCCATCAATTCTAGATGCAACCTTTAGTCAGTGGTTCAGGATCAGGTTCCCTGATGACCTTCTAGTGTTTGGAAACAGGCTCTGGTGCAGAAGTCCTTGAAATATGCTATTTATGTACAGACCCATCTCTGGGAGCAAATTGCCCATCTGAGAGCCTTCTGCTTTTCACAGTGAAGGCAGCTCCACTAGACAGTTGAGGCACTCAATCAGGGTAAACATTACCAGCCCACCTAAAGCCTGCCAAGCACCACATTTTCAGTAAAAAGAGAGTAATATTCTCTTTGATATATCAGAAACAGATTGCTCTTGGTCAGCACAGGAAGTGAGGGGAGAACTCCATTATTTTCAGAGTACTTTTTATGCGAGTGAAAACCACATTTCTCCTGAGTGTGACCCAAGGCTTCATTATAAAATCCGCAAGGGGATAGAAACATATGGAGGGCCAGAGTTCTTTATTTTAGGAGAGAATGGAATGTAACTTAGAATGAGGTGACTTGGTTCATTCCTCTTTGCTGCAGAAATGAAGCTGGCTCTATCCCACCCCTCTGTCATGGTCTACATGTAAACATTCTGTGCTGTGCTCCTTCAAATGCTGTATATCTCTTATGGCCAACATAAGGCTGAAAGGAAAGCCCTGTGAGCCCATGTTACCCAACTTTTCTCAAGAGTGGAAAAATTGGGTCTGACTCCCTGGTGGTCATGAGAGGAAATTGCCCTTACATTATGGCCCTGAATTGCCACAGTGAATGCTTAGGTAGAAAAAGTGTAAGGAGATGGGTATGGATATATGAATGGCCCAAGTTCTTCACTGAAGATGAGGTTAGCATAAACCTGAAAATTAAATGTCCCAGAAATAAGGCCAGCTCCCTCTCATTGCCTCTGGACTTGGCCTTTATGCAGAACTTCTATTCTGGGCACCTTCCATTGTCAACATAGTTAAGAATTGCAAGTCTCATGGGGCCCCATTGCTCAATGTATTCCTGAGTAAGATGAACTCAATTAGATTGTCCAGTGAAAACGTGAAAAAATATCTTTTGAACACTGGATGTGAATGTTTCACAGGGAAGACCAAATTTGAAAAAGATCAAATTCATAATGAAAATGGATACATGGTGTGCCAAGGTTCTTGATATCATATGTGAATTGGATAAATCTGAGAATGAAATGAGTAGCACAGTCCTTTGTCAAGCTGACTGTCTTGGGAATGAGGAAAACCGCTTGGCTGGGGCAAAGGAAATCTCCAATGGTTACCTTGGTAACCAGTTTTGCAAGAATTCTTCCTTGGGTATTAATAAAGGAAAGAGAACCTTCTGGCACCGAGTGGATTTCTTACCTGAACTTACAGTGGATACACTGGATAGGATCTGGCACAGGACATGATACAGCCATTTAAAATGATGGTATCATTTTGGACTTGCGCTTTTTCTAATCTCTTGAAATAGGCCTGGAGAGCAAAGCACTTTCCTCTTAGGACTGCCTTTGCAGCATCCCATAGATTTTGGATTGTTGTGTTTTCATTTTCATTTGTTTCCATATATTTTTTAATTTCANTAATAAAAATAAAATGATGGTATCAGGAGGAGAAGGCAAGATGGCAGAGAAGTAGGGAGCTCCGTACATTTCACTCGCCCCCATCTCTCAAATGGAGAGGACCCATAGCCATAGGAACCCTAACAGAATCCAGGAATTTGGGGGGAAAAGGAGACAGAGTCCACTGAGAAAACCATATAGCATGAGTGGAAACTGGAGGAGATAAAAACAGGCCATGACCGGAGACACAGGAGGAGGGGAGGGAGTTCCCTTTGAGGGGAGCCAAGATTAATAAAGGGGAAAAGAAAAAGTGGCTGAATCTACTCAAGAAACTGTCCCTGTCCCTGGAGAAGAGAAAATCCTTGGCCCAGGTCACAGAGGGATCCGGTTTTCAGCTGTGCAGCTGACCTTGAGTGGGACACACTGGTCCCAGGAGTCCCTGGGAGAAACTGCTCCTCTGCTCACCAGCTCCACCCAGAGGGGAAGCGGCATGCCTGTAACCTCTCCGCCGCTCTTCTGGCTTGGCTCCAGCTTGAAACTGCTCAGAGGGTTTCGGCCTGCAGGTTTATATTTCGGGCAGTATCAATGGGGCGCGTGGACTAAGATCTGGAAATGAGTGGTGGCTTGGGATATAGAGCATGGACCACCTTGGCTATGCCCGTGGCACAGGAGGATAGGACCCAAAAGAGTGAGTTGCAATGCTTGGTTTGAGAGTGGACTGGGGCGCCGCCATTTTTCTCCCCACCAAGTTGGGACCTCAGGGAGCAGCAGCAGGCTTCAGTGGAGGCAAAGACAAGGCTACACCAAACCATGCCCATCCCAGCTAGAGAGCTGACTTTTTTTTTTTTTTTAACTGGAGCCCAGGGCAAGACCATCATGGATGCACTACTAAGAATAATTCTAGATCAATTCTTTCTATTCAGATATATTTTCCCTTGTCTCATTCATAACCCTCTCCTCTGCTGGGCTGGGCACTCTGGTCACTAGTTTCCTTAAACAGTCACATTTAATCCATTCCCTAGATGTCTATTCTACACGTCCACTGCTACGTTTTTATCTTTCTCTCTCTAGAGTAAGCAGACTATATAGTTTCTCTGAGTAATATTATCTTTGTTTCATTCTTCTCGCCTCTTACCATATTCTCCAGTTTCTCTCTCTGAATTAAGCCTCTTAGTTTCTCTACCAGATCATTTCTCTTCCAATTTCGCATCCTCCGAGCCCTGTCATTTCTTTCTTTGTATATGGTCTTCCATCAACACTACATACACCCTCCTCTTTATTTGTAGCTGGGAATTCTGGTTTTATGATTTTAGACTGTACTTTGTATTTTGGGTTTTTTCTTTCTTTTCTTTTTTCTTTTTTCTTTATTTTTATTTTTATTATTTGCTTTTCCTCCTTCCTCTTTTTTTCCCTTCTTTTCTTCTTTTTCTTTCTCCCTTTCGTTTTGCGTGTTTCTTGGATGCCGGTGCATTTGTGTGCCTTTGTTCCCTGTGTGTTTCTCTGCGTTTTTTTTTTTTTCTTTTCCTTTTTTTCCTTTCCAGGGCAACCTCAAGAAACAAGCCAAAGTACACATGGTGAAGAGTCCCAACTACCACTACGAGTAGGGAAACAAACAAACCAAAGTCTCAACAAGAAAGACCAAGAGACACCATTCAAAGAACACTTCCTGAATGGACAGGCCCTGTACAGCCAAAGAGCCTTCTTTAATACAGCAGTACTCACAGGTGCAGGGGGAAAAACAAGCTTTTGAAACTAACAAGAGATAGAAGCTTGCCAAAATGATGAAATGGAAGAACTATCCTCAAAAGAAATTCCAGGAAGAAATGACAGCTAAAGAACTGCTCAAAACAGATATAAGCAACATAACTGAAAAATAATTTAGAACAATGGTCATAAAAGTAATCGCTGGGCTTAAAAAAGGGATGGAAGATATCAGAGAAACTATTGCTACAAAGACTATGGAGCTTAAAAACAATTGTGATGAGGAGGAGGTAAGATGGCAGAGAAGTAAGGCGCTCTGTACTTGCACTCGCATCCATGCATCACACGGAAAATATCTGAAGCCATTGGAAACCTTACAAAACCTGAGAGACTGGGAGAAAAAGGACGCAGAATCCACTGAGAAAGCCTTCTAACGTGATTGCGAACTGGGGAAGATAAAATCGGGCGGGGATCGGAGACTCCAGGGTCGGAGGCGATCCCCCTCTACCCTCTACGGGGAGTGAGAGGGGAAAA
>NW_027533180.1:46318-55198 GCF_008692635.1 Crocuta crocuta
GGTCCCCCCCCCCCAAAGTTGAAAGAATTCGTCAGCACTAAACCAGCCCTACAAGAAATCCTGAGAGGGACTCTCTGAGGGAAATGTTGCAAGAACTCAAGGTACCAGAACACCACCACAAGCATGAATCCTACAAAGAACACAATAACTCTAAAACAATATTTTTCAATAATAACACTGAATGTAAATAGGCTAAATGCTCCAATCAAAAGATGTAGGGTAGTAGAATGGATAAAAACAAAATCCTTGTGAATGGTGTGAGAAACTTATCTAGTTTCATTCTGCGACATGCTGCTGTCCAGTTTTCCCAGCACCATCTGTTAAAGAGGCTGTCTTTTTTCCATTGGATACTCTTCTCCGCTTTGTCAAAGATTAGTTGGCCATACATTTGCGGGTCCAATTCTGAGTTCTCTATTCTATTCTATTGGTCTATGTGTCTGTTTTTGTGCCAATAACATACTGTCTTGATGATTACAGCTTTGTAGTAGAGGCTAAAGTCCTGGATGCTGATACTTCCCGTTTTGCTTTTCTTCTTCAATATTACTTTGGCTATTTAGGGCCTTTAGTGGTTCCATACAAATTTTAGGGTAGTTTGTTCTAGGTTAGAGAAGAAAGCTGGTGCAAACTTGATTGGGATTACATTGAATGTGTAGATTGCTTTCGGTAGTAATGACATTTTAACAATATTTATTCCTCCCACCCATGAGCATGGAATATTTTTCCATTTCTTTGTGTTTTCTTCAATGTCCTTCATAATTTTTCTATAGTTTAAATCGCACCATACACAAAAATAAACTCAAAATTGATAAACGACCTGAATGTGACACAGGAAACCATCAAAATCCTAGGAGAGAAAGCAAGAAAGAACTCTTTGACATCAACTGCAGCAATTTCTTACTTGACACATCCCCAAAGGCAAGGGAATCAAGAGAAAAAAGTGAACTATTGGGACCTCATCAAGATAAAAACCTTCTGCACAGCAAACAATCCATACAACTGTAACTGACAGAATGGGAAAAGATAGTTGCAAATGACATATCAGATAAAGGGTCAGTATCCAAAATCTATAAGGAACTCATCAAACTCCACACCTGAAAAACAAATAATCCAGTGGAGAAATGGTCAGAAGATATGCACAGACACTTCTCCAAAGAGGACATCCAAATGGACACCAGACACATGAAACAATGCTCAGCGTCCCTCCTCATCAGGGAAATACAAGTCAAAACCACACTGATATACCATCTCACGCAGGTTAGAGTGGCTAAAATGAGCAAATCAGAGGACTCTAGACGCTGGCGAGGAGGTGGAAAAACAGGCAACCTCCTACACTGTTGGTGGGAATGTAAACTGGTGTGGCCCCTCTGGAAAACAGTGTGGACGTTCCTCAAAAAATTAACAATAGAACTCACCTACGACCCAGCAGTAGCACTGCTAGGCATTTACCCAAGGGATACAAGAGTGTTGATGCATAGGGGCACATGAACCCCAATGTTCATAGCAGCACTCTCAACAATAGCCAAAACACGGAAAGAGCCTAAGTGTCCATCAACGGACGAATGGATCAAGAAGATGTGGTACATTTATTCAATGGAATACTACATGGCAGTGAGAACGAATAATATCTGATCATGTGTAGCAACATGGATGGAACTAGAGGGTGTTATGCTGAGCGAAACAAACAGGCAGAGAAGGACAAATATTATATGTTTGCACATATAGGTGGATTAGGCGGAAGTTAACAGAGGACCATGGGGGAGGAGAAGTGGAAAAATAGTTGGGGAGAGGGAGAGACGCTAACCATGAGAAACTTTTGCATGCTGAGAACAAACTGAAGGCTGATGCGGATGGGGGAAGAGTCAAGGGAGGTGATGTGCATGGCGGAGGGCACTTGTTGAGATGAACAATGGGTGTTACATGGAAACGAACTTGGGAATAAACTATTTAAGGAAGGAAAAAATAAAACTATATAACACTGTGTGTTAATTACACTTGAAGAAAACAAATAAAGATAATTAGAAAATTTTTAAAAAACCAACAACAAAATACATCCATTTGCTGTCTACAAGAAACTAATTTTAGACCTGAGGACACCTACAGACTGAAAGTAAGGGGATGGAGAAATATCTATCATGCTACTGGAAGTCAAAATAAAACTGGAGTAGCTATGCTTATATAAGTCAAACTGACCTTAAAGTAAAGACAGTAACAAGGGATGAATAAGGGTATTATATAATAATTACAGGGTCTATCCATCAGGAAGAACTAACAGTTATAAATGTCTATGCACCAAATATGGGAACACCCAAATACATAAAACAATTAATCACAAACAGAAACACTCTTATGGATAAGAATGTGCTAATAGCAGGAGGCTTTAATACTCCACTTACAGCAATGGATAGATAAACTAGACAGAGAATCACTAAAGAAACAATGGACTTGAAAGACACATTGGACTATATGGATTTGACAGATGTATTTAAAACTCTACATCCTGAGGCCATGGAATTCACTTTCTTCTCAAGTGCGCATTGTACATTCTCCAAGATAGATCACATACTGGGACATAAAGCAGCCCTTAACAAATATAAAAGAAATGAGATCACACCATTCACACTTTCAGATCACAATGTTATGAAACTCGAAATCAATCACAGGAAGTCTGGAAAAACTCCAAAAACATGGAGGTTAAAGAACACCCTACTAAAGAACAAATGGTCCAATTAGGCAATTAGACAAGAAATTTTAAAATATATGGCAACAAGTTAAAATGAAAATACAACAATGCACACTCTATGGGATGCAACAAAGGCAGTCCTAAGAGGAAAGTACATTGTACTGCAGGCCTATTTCAAGAAATTACAAAAAGGGCAAATACAAAATCTAACAGCGCACCTTAAGGAACTAGAAGGAGAGCAACAAGAGCACCTCAAACCCAGTAGAAAAAAGAAATTAAAAAAAATCATGGCAGAAATACACAGTATAGAATAAAAAAAAACAACAGTTGAATGGATCAATGAAACCAACCGTTTGTTTTCTGAAAAAATAAACAAAATTGACAAACCTCTAGCCAGACTTCTCAAAAACAAAAGAGAGAACATCCATATAAACAGAATCATGAATGAAAATACAACCCCTCAGAAATATAAGAACTTATCAGGAAATACTATGAAAAATTATATGCCAACAAACTGGACAACTTAGAAGAAATGGACAAATTCCTAAACACACACTCACTACCAAAATTCACACCAGAAGAGATAGACATCCTGAACAGACCCATAACAAGTGAGGATATCGAGTCAGATATCAAAAATCTCCCAACAAATAATAGCCATGGGCCAGATAGCTTCCCTGAGGAATTCTACCAGACATTTAAAACAGAATTAATACCCATTCTTCTCAAGCTATTCCAAAAAATAGAAATCGAAAGAAAACTCCCGGACTCATTTTATGAAGNCTCCGTCAAAAGATGAAGAAAAAACCATTTGACAAAATATAGCATCTCTTCCTAAAAACGACTCTCGAGAAAGTCGGGATAGAAAGAACGTACCTAAATATCATAAAAGCCATCTATGAGAAGCCCTCAGCTAACAATCATCCTCAACGGGGAAAAACTGAGAGCGTTCCCCCTGAGATCAGGAACACAACAGGGATGTCCACTCTCACCACTATTGTTTAACATAGTGCTGGAAGTCCTAGCGTCAGCAATCAGACAACAAAAAGAAATAAAAGGCATCAGAAATGGTAAAGAGGAACTCAAACTTTCACTTTTCGCAGACATGATACTCTACATAGAAAACCCGACAGACTGCACCAGAAGCCTACAAGAACTGATCCATGAACTCACCAAAGTTGCAAGATACAAAATCAACATACAGAAATCGGTTGCATTTTTATACACCAATAACAAAGCAACAGAAAGAGAAATCGAGGAACTGATCCCATTCACAATTGCACACACACAAAAAAACCCAAAAAATACCTATGAATAAACCTAACCAAATATATAGGAGATGTGTATGTGGAAAACTAAATAAACTTATGAATGAAACTGAAGACACAAAGAAATGGAAAAACATTCCATGCTCATGGGTTGGAAGAATAAATATTGTTAAAATGTAATTACTACCCAATGCTATCTACACATTCTATGCAATCCCAATCAAAATTCCACCACCATTCTTCTCAAAACTAGAACAAACTGTCCTAAAATTTGTGTGGAACCACAAAAGACCTCATATAGCCAAAGTAATATTGAAGAAGAAAACCAAAATGGGAGGTATCACTATCCCGGACTTTAGCCTCTACTACAAAGTTGTAATCATCAAGACACTATGGTATTGGCACAAAAACAGACACATAGACCAATGGAATAGAATAGAGAACTCAGAATTGGACCTACAAATATTAAGGCCAACTAATCTTTGACAAAGCAGGAAAGAGTATTCAATGGAAAAAGGACAGCCTCTTTAACAGATGGAGCTGGGAGAACTGGAAAGCAACATGCAAAGAATGAAACTAGATCAATTCCTCACACCATACACAAAAATAAAATGGATAAAGGACCGAATGTGACACAGGAAACCATCAAAATCCTAGAAGAGAAAGCAGGAAACAACCTCCTTGACCTCAACTGCAGCAATTTCTTATGTGACACATCCTGAAAGGTAAGGAATCAAGAGCAAAAATGAACTACTGGGACCCCATCAAGATAAAATCTGCATGGCAAAGGAAACAATCAGTAAAACTAATAGGCAACCTACCGAATGGGAAAAGATAGTTGCAAATAACATATCAGATAAAGGGCCAGTATCCAAAATCTATAAGGAACTCATCAAACTCCACACCCAGAAAACAAATAATCCAGTGAAGAGAAGGGCAGAATACAAGAGCAGACACTCTTCTAAGGAGACATCCAGATGGCCAACAGACACATGAAACAATGCTCAGCATCCCTCATCATCAAGGAAACACAAATCAAAACCATACTGAGATACCACCTCACGCTGGTCAGAGTTGCTAAAATGAACACGTCAGGAGACACTAGATGCTGGCAAGGATGTGGAGAAATGGGCACCCTCCTACACTGTTGGTGGGAATGTAAACTGGTGAAAACCCTCTGGAAAACAGTATGGAGGTTCCTCAAAAACTTAACAATAGTACTCACCTATGACCCAGCAGCAGCACTGCTAGGCATTTACCCAAGGGATACAGGAGTGCTGATGCATAGGGGCTCATGTACCCCAATGTTCATAGCAGCACTCTCAACAATAGCCAAAACATGGAAAGAACATAAGTGTCCATCAACTGATGAATGGATCAAGAAGATGTGGTATATTTATACAATGGAATACTACATGTCAGTGAGAAAGAATAAAATCTGACCATGTGTAGCAACATGGATGGAACTAGAGGGTGTTATGCTGAGTGAAATAAGTCAGGCAGAGAAGAACAAATACAGTATGTTTGCACATATAGATGGACTAGGAGGAAGTTAACGGACGATGAACCAGGAGAAGAAGGGAATAAATAGTTGGGGAGAAGG
This sequence comes from Crocuta crocuta, assembly GCF_008692635.1. NCBI lineage: Eukaryota > Metazoa > Chordata > Mammalia > Carnivora > Hyaenidae > Crocuta > Crocuta crocuta. Next base: position 51,870 of record NW_027533180.1, read on the forward strand.
AGGGAGCCAACCATGAGAGACTCTTGCATGCTGAGAACAAACTGAGGACTGAAGGAGGGTTGGGGTGGGGATGGAGGGTGATGGGCATGGAGGAGGGCACTTGTTGGGATGAGCACTTGGTGTTATATATAAACCAACTTGACAATAAAGTATAAAAAATTAAAACTAAAACTAAATAAAGTCCAGCAATAACAAAAACAGGTATTTATTCAAAGGATAAAAATATGCTGATTCAAAGGGGCACATGAACCCCAATGTTTATATCAGTACTATTGACAATAGTCAAAGAAAAGAAAGAGTCCAAAGATCCATCGATTGATGAATGGATAAAGGAGAAGAGGCATATATGTACATACCATGGTATATATATGCATATATGTGTATATAGATAGATATAGATATATAGATGGTATGAATTANTATATCTATATTCCATGGAATACTACTCAGGAATCCAAAAGAATGAAATCTTGCTTTTTGCAACCACATGGATGGAACTATATGGAACTAGAGTATACTATGCTAAGTGAAACAAGTTAGTCAGAGGAAGACAAATTTTATATGATATCACTCATATGTGGAATTTAAGAAACACAACAGATAAACATAAGTGATGTAAATTAAAAAATTAGACTAAAAACAGAGGAAAGCAAATCATAAGAGACTATTAAATAGGGAATAAACTCAGGGTTCCTGGTAGGATGCTCGGTGGGACGATGGGCTCAATGGGTGATGGGCATTAAGGAGGACACTTGTTGGGATGAGCAGTGGGGTGTTACATATAAGTGATGAATCACTGTGTTGCACGCCTGAAACCAATATCACACTGTATGATAATCAACTTCAACTTTCAACTTTTTATTTAATAATTTAAATAAAATTTAAAAAGGAGAACAGAATAGAAAATGCAGATATGAACACACACACAAATACAACTAAGGAGGAAAGAATATCCACTATGAAAAAGACACTCTCTTCAAAGAATGGTACTGGGACAACCGGACAGCATCATGCAAAAGAATGAATGTGAATCACTTCCTTATACAGTACACATTAAAAAACTGAATTAAAGACTAAATGTGAGACCCTAAACCATGGAAATCCTAGAACAGAACATAGAGAGTAACTTCTTTGACATCAGTCACCACAACTTCTGACAAGATATGTCTCCTGAACCATAAGAACTTAGAGCAAAATAAATTCTTGGAACTATAGGAAATAACAAAGTTTCTGCACAATGAAGGAAACAATCAACAGTGTTAAAAACCTACTTATGCAACTATCTTTTCCGTTTCTTTCAGTTGCCTATTATTTTTATGGATTGTTTCCTTTACCTTGCAGAAGATTTTATATTGATGAGGTCCCAATAGTTCATTTATTCTCTTGATTCCCTTTCCTTTGGGGATGTGTCAAGTAAGAAGTTGCTGCGGTGGAGGTCAAGGAGGTTGTTTCCTGCTTTCTCCTCTAGGGTTTTGATGGTTTCCTGTCTTACGTTAAGTTCCTTTATCCATTTTGAGTTTATTTTTGTGTATGGTGTGAGGAAATTATCCAGTTTCATTCTTCTGCATGTTGCCGTCCAGTTTTCCCAACACCATCTGTTAAAGAGGCTGTCTTTTTTCCATTGGATACTCTTTCCTGCTTTGTCAAAGATTAGTTGGATGTATACTTTTGGGTCCAATTCTGAGTTCTCTATTCTATTCCATTGGGGTATGTGTCTGTTTTTGTGCCAATACCAACTGTCTTGATGACGACAGCTTTGTAGTATAGGCTAAAGTCTGGGATGGTGATGCCTCCCGTTTTGGTTTTCTTCTTCAATATTACTTTGGCTATTCGGGGTCTTTTGTGGTTCAATATTACTTTGGCTATTGGGAGTCTTTTGTGGCTCCATACAAATTTTAGGATACTTTGTTCTAGTTTTGAAAAGAATGGTGGTGCAATTTTGATTGGGATTGCATTGAAGGTGTAGATTGCTTTGGGTAGTAACGACATTTTAACTATATTTATTCTTCTAATCCATGTGCATGGAATTTTTTTTTCCTTTTTGTCCTCTTCAATTTCCTTCATAAATTTCCTATAGTTTTCATCATACAGATCTTTTACACTTTTGGTTAGGTTTATTCCTAAATATTTTATGTTTTTTGTGCAATTGTGAATGGGGTCAGTTTCTTGATTTCTTTTTCTGTTGCTTCATTATTGGTGTATAAAAATGCAATTGATTTCTGTACGTTGATTTTGTATCCTGCAACTTTGCTGAATTCATGGATCAGTTCTAGTAGGCTTCTGGTGGAATCTGTCGGGTTTTCTATGTAGAGTATCATGTCGTCTGCAAAAAGTGAAAGTTTGACTTCTTCTTTGCCAATTCTGATGCTTTGATTTTCTTTTGTTGTCTGAAAGCTGATGCCAGGACTTCCAGCACTATGTTAAACAACAGTGGTGAGAGTGGACATCCCTGTCGTGTTCCTGATCTCAGGGAGAAAGCTCTCAGTTTTTCCCATTAAGGACGATGTTACCCAAGGGCTTTTATGATGTCTTTTGTTTATGATGTCTTTTTAATGATGATGGGTTTTATGATGTTTAAGTAAGTTCCTGTTATCCTGACATTCTAGAGGGTCTTTATTAAGAAGGGATGCTCTATTTTGTCAAATGCTTTTTCTGCATCTCTCAACAGGATCATATTATTTTCATCTTTTCTTTTGTTAATGTGATATATTACATTCATGGATTTGCAAATATTGAACCAGCCCTGTAACCCAGGAATGAATCCCACTTGATCATGGTGGATAATTGTTTCTATGTGCTGTTGGATTCGATTGCAAGTATCTTGTTGAGGATTTTTGCATCCGTATTCATCAAGGATATTGGCCTGTAGTTCTCTTTTTTTTTTGCTGGGTCTCTGTCTGGCTTGGGAATCAAAGTGATGGTGGCTTCATAAAATGAGTCTGGAAGTTCTCCTTCAATTTCTATTTTTTGGAATAGCTTGAGAGGAATGGGTATTAATTCTGTTGTAAATGTCTGGTAGACTTCCCCAGGGAAGCCATTTGGCCCAGGCTTGTTGGGAGATTTTTTATAATGATTTGATTTCCTCACTAGTTATGGGTATTTTCAGATTTTCTATCTCTTCCGTGTGAATTTTGGTAGTGAGTGTGTATTTAGGAATTTGTCCATTTCTTCTAAGTTGTCCAATTTGTTGGCATGTAATTTTCATAGTATTCCCTGATAATTGCTTGTATTTCTGAGAGATTGGTTGTAATAAGTCCTTTTTCATTCATGATTTTGTCGATTTGAGTGCTCTCAGTTTTCTTTTTGAGAAGCCTGGCTAGAGGTTTGTC
>NW_027533180.1:57108-73445 GCF_008692635.1 Crocuta crocuta
TTGATTTTGTATCCTGCAACTTTGCTGAATTCATGGATCAGTTCTAGTAGGCTTCTGGTGGAATCTGTCGGGTTTTCTATGTAGAGTATCATGTCGTCTGCAAAAAGTGAAAGTTTGACTTCTTCTTTGCCAATTCTGATGCTTTGATTTTCTTTTGTTGTCTGAAAGCTGATGCCAGGACTTCCAGCACTATGTTAAACAACAGTGGTGAGAGTGGACATCCCTGTCGTGTTCCTGATCTCAGGGAGAAAGCTCTCAGTTTTTCCCATTAAGGACGATGTTACCCAAGGGCTTTTATGATGTCTTTTGTTTATGATGTCTTTTTAATGATGATGGGTTTTATGATGTTTAAGTAAGTTCCTGTTATCCTGACATTCTAGAGGGTCTTTATTAAGAAGGGATGCTCTATTTTGTCAAATGCTTTTTCTGCATCTCTCAACAGGATCATATTATTTTCATCTTTTCTTTTGTTAATGTGATATATTACATTCATGGATTTGCAAATATTGAACCAGCCCTGTAACCCAGGAATGAATCCCACTTGATCATGGTGGATAATTGTTTCTATGTGCTGTTGGATTCGATTGCAAGTATCTTGTTGAGGATTTTTGCATCCGTATTTACCAAGGATATTGGCCTGTAGTTCTCTTTTTTTTTTGCTGGGTCTCTGTCTGGCTTGGGAATCAAAGTGATGGTGGCTTCATAAAATGAGTCTGGAAGTTCTCCTTCAATTTCTATTTTTTGGAATAGCTTGAGAGGAATGGGTATTAATTCTGTTGTAAATGTCTGGTAGACTTCCCCAGGGAAGCCATTTGGCCCAGGCTTGTTGGGAGATTTTTTATAATGATTTGATTTCCTCACTAGTTATGGGTATTTTCAGATTTTCTATCTCTTCCGTGTGAATTTTGGTAGTGAGTGTGTATTTAGGNGAAAAACAACTCTTGGCTTCAATGATGTGTTCAACTGGTTCTTTAGTTTCTATATTGTTTATTTCTGCCATGATTTTTATTATTTATCTTTTTTCTGCTGGGTTTGGGTTCTCTTGTTGCTCTCCCGCTAGTTGCTTTGGTTGTGCTGTTAGATGTTGCTCTTGTGCTTTTTCTAATTTCTTGAAATAGACCTGGAGTGCAATGTACTTTCCTCTCAGGACTGCCTTTGCGGGATCCCATAGAGTTTGCAATGTTGTATGTTCATTTTCATTTGATTCCATATATTTTTACATTTCTTGTCCATTTGCCTGATTGGCCCATTCGTTCTTTTTTTAAAAATTTTATAATGTTTTTATTTATTTCTGAGAGAGAGAGACAGCGTGAGCAGGGGAGGGTCAGAGAAAGAGGGAGATACGGAATCTGAAGTAGGCTCCAGGCTCTGAGCTGGCTGTCAGCACAGAGCCCGTTGTGGGACTTGAAGCCACGAACCATGAGATCATGACCTGAGCCAAAGTCGGACGCTTAACCGACTGAGCCACCTAGGCGCCCGGCCCATTTGTTCTTTAGTAGGGTGTTCTTTAACCTCCATGTGTTTACAGGTTTTCCAAACTTCTTCCTGTGATTGATTTCGAGTTTCATAGCATTGTGATCTGAAAGTGTGCATGCTATGATCTCAATTCTTTTATATTTGTTGAGGGCTGCTATATGTCCCAGTATGTGATCTATCCTGGAGAATGTGACATGCACATTTGAGAAGAAAGTGAATTCCATTGCCTCAGGATGTAGAATTCTAAATATATCTGTCAAATCCATCTGGTCCAATGTGTCATTCAAGTCCATTGTTTCCTTAGTGATTCTCTGTCTAGTTGATCTATCCATTGCTATAAGTGGAGTATTAAAGTCCCCTGCTATTAGCAGATTCTTATCCATAAGAGTATTTCTGTTTGTGATTAATTGTTTTATATGTTTAGGTGCTTCCATATTCGGTGTGCAGACTTTCATAATTGTTAGTTCTTCCTGATGGATAAACCCTGTAATTATTATATAATGCCCTTCTTCATCCCTTGTTACTGTCTTTAATTTCCAATTTGTCTCATGTCAGTATAGGTACTCCAGCTTTCTTTTGACTTCCAGAGCATGATAGATATTTCTCCATCCCCTTACTTTCAATCTGAAGGTGTCCTCTAGTCTAAAATGAGTTTCTCCTGGACAGCAAATTGATAGATTTTGTATTTTATTCATTCTGCTACCCTATGTCTTTTGATTGGAACAATGAACCCATATACATTCAGTGTTATTATTGAAATATATGGGTTTAGAGTCATTGTGTCCTTTGTGGCATTTATCCTTGTGGTTGTGCTTCTGGTATCTTGCGTTCCTTGCAACATTTCTCTCAGAGAGTCACCCTCAGGATTTCTTGTACAGCTGGTTTAGTGGTGAATAATTCTTTCCATTTTGGTTTATTTGGAAAGACTTTTATCTCTCCTTCTATTCTGAATGAGAGGCTTGCTGGATAGAGGATTCTTGGCTGCATATTTTTTGTGTTCATCACATTGAAGATTTCCTGCCATTCCTTTCTGGCCTGCCAAGTTTCAGTCGATAGGTCTGTCACCACTCTGATAGGTTTCCCTTCGTGTCTTAGGGCCCTTTTCTCCCTAACTGCTTTCAAAATTCTCTCTTTGTCCTTATATTTTGCCAGTTTCACTATGTTATTTCGTGCAGAAGATCTATTCATGTTATGTCTGAGGGGAGTTCTCTGTGCCGCTTGAATTTCACCTCCTGTTTCCTTCCCCAGATTGGGGAAGTTCTCTTCTATAATTTGTTCAAGGACTCCTTCAGCACCTTTTCCTCTCTCTTCCTTTTCTGGAATTCCTATGATACGGACATTGTTCCATTTGATTGTGTAGCTGAGCTCTCAAACTCTCCTTTTATGTTCTTGGATCAGTTTATCTTTCTTTTTATTAGCTTCCTCTTTTTCTATAATTGTGTGTTCTAAATCACTCATTCTCTTTCTGCCTCTTCAATCTGTGCATTGTGTGCCTCCACTTTATTATATATCTCATTTATAGCATTTTTAATTCATCACAATTATTTTTAAGCTCCATAGTCTTTGAAGCAAGAGTTTCTCTGATGTCTTCTATGCTTTTTTCAAGCCCAGTGATTAATTTCATGACTATTGTTCTAAATTCTTGTTTAGTTATGTTGCTTATGTCTGTTTTGAGCAGTTCTTTATCGGTCATTTCTTCCTGGAATTTCTTTGGACGAGAGTTCTTCCGTTTCATCATTTTGGTTAGTTTTCTATTCCTTGTTAATTTTAAAAGCTAGTTAAGCACTCTGCCCTTGCTAGTGCTGGTGTATTAAAGATGGCTCTTTGAGTGTCCAGGGTCTGTCCGTTGAAGAAGTGTTCTTTGATTGGTGTCTCTTGGTTTCTCTTTTTGCGACTTTGGTTATTTTGTTTCCCTACTCGTAGTGGTATTTGGGACTCTCCACCAAATGTACTTTGGCTCGTTTCTTGAGGTAGCCCTGGAAAGGAAAACAGACAACTGCACAGGGAACAAAGGTACACAAGTCACAGACAAATCCAATAAACACGCAAACTGAAATGGAAAAAGAAAATGAAAAAAAGGAAGGATAAAAAACTAAACAATACAAAAAAAAAAGATGAAGGAGGGAAGACAAATAATAATGATTAAAATTAAAATTAATAAAAAATTGAAAAAAGAAGGAAAGAAAAGAAAAAAGAAAAAACCCAAAAGACAAAGGACAGTCTAAAGGCATAAAACCAGATATCTCAGCTACAAATAAAGATCCAGGTGTATGCAGTGTTGATGGAAGAAATTATACAAAGAGAGAAATGACAGGGTGGGGAGGAAGCAAAATTGGAAATGAAATGACCAGGCAGAGAGACAAAGAGTCTTGATTCAGAGGGAGAAATTGTAGAATATGTTTAGACTTGAAAAAGGGACGAAGATATCCTCAGAGAAACTATATAGTCTAATTACCCCAGAGAAAGAGCAAAAGGTATTGGTGAAGGTGTAGAGTGTACATCTAAAGAATGGATTAAATGTGACTGTTTAACCCAACCAGTGACCAGAGTGCTCAGAGCAGCAGAGTGGAGGGTTATGAATGAGAAAAGGGAGATTATATTTGAGAATTATCTAGGATTAATCATGGCAGTGCATCCATGTTGTTCTTGCCCCAGGCTCAGGTAAAAACAAAACAAAACAAAACAAAACAGCTCTCTGTTGGGGATGGGCATGGTTTGGTGTAGGCAGGTTTGGCCTCCACTGTGTCTAGCTGGCAGCTCACTGAGGCCCTGTCTTGGTGGTTGTGGGGAGAAAAATGGTATCTCCCCAGTCCCTTCTCAACCAAGCGTTGCAAATCACTCATCTGGGTCCCATCTCCCTGTGAGGCAGGCGTAGCCAAGGTGGGATAAGTTCTATGCCCCATTCTCTGGCTCTGCCTAGTTTCTAGGTCCCAGTCCTTGGGCTTTGTTTATACTGCCCTAAACACAGTCGGGCAGGTTGCTGCCTCCCTGCTGCTGGGGGTCGAGTTGGGGGTGGGGGACGTGTCTCACAGCCTCAGATCCGCTGGGGTCAAGCAGTGATACAACCTGGGATCCGAGGCTTCCGCACCCTGTGCGTGGGGAACTCAGTGTCAGCTGCCGCCTCTGGGTTCCCAGGCGTCAATTCTGGGGAATTCAGCCTCAAGCCCACAGAGTCTGCGCCACAGACAGGGGATGGTGCCCAGAGCGCTGCAGTGCAGTTTTTCCTGGCGCCCTCTGGGACTGGGGGCACCTAGTTCAAAGTCAGCACCCCAGCCAAAACTAAAAAATACTCCTTCCAAGCCGAGGTTTTTCTCTTCTCCAGGGATGCTTCTATGAGCAGTTTCATCTTCTTTTTCCTTTACCCCCAACTCACCGCAGCTCACCGCAGCTCATCACTCACCGCTATTGCATGCAGGCGGGGTTCCCTCTCCTCCCTGCGTATCTCCGGTCACGTCCCGCTTTTATCTTCCCCAGTTTCCACTCATGCACTTAGGAGGTTCCCTTCCCAGTGTATTCTGTCTTTTTCTCTTCCCAAACACTTGTGTCTCCGTTTCCTATGACTTCAGGCCTTCTCTGTTTGAGAGATGGGTGCAGATGAAATGTATGGAGCTCCCTACTTCTCCACCATCTTGCCAGCCGGACCTATTTTTAATTTTTTGAGGAAACTCCATACTGTTCTTCAGAGTGGCTGCACCAGTTCCCATTACCACCAGAGGTGCAAAAGAGCTCTTCTTTCTCTTCATCTGTTCCAACATCTATTGTTGTCTGAGTTTTTAATTTCAGCCATACTGACAGGTATGAGGTGGCATCTCATTGTGGTTGTGATTTGTGTTTCCCTGATGATGAATGATATTGAGCATCTTTTCATATGCCTGTTAACCATGTGGATGTCTTCCTTCGAAAAAATGTCTCTTCATGTCTTTCACCCATTTATTCACTGGATTATTTTGCTTTTGGAGTGTTGAGTTTGAAAAGCATAGATTTTGGATTTTTTCATGAACTTTAAATGTTTCTTCTTCTTTGTTTTCTCTCCTGACTGACTCATTCATTGTATAGTAGTATGTTATTTAACCTCCATTTATTGGTGGTCTTTCCTGATTTTTCTTGTGGTTGACTCTAGCTTCATAGTACTCTGGTCAGAAAAGGCACACAGAATGACTTCAGTCTTTTTGTATTTGTTGAGATCTATTTTGTCTTTTTCTCAGCTTCCTCTTTTTCTATAATTGTGTCTTCTAAATCACTTATTCTCCTTTCTGCCTCTTCAAAATGTAGATTGGATGCCTCTATTTGATTATGCATCTCATTAATAGCATTTTTTAATTAATAACAACTATTTTTAAGCTCCATACACTTTGTAGGAATAGTTTCTCTGATGTCTTCCATGCTTTTTTCAAGCCCAGAGATTAATTTTATGACTATTTTTCTAAATTATTGTTGTTATGTTGCTAATATCTGTTTTGAGCAGTTCTTTTGTGGTAAGAAGCCCTACCTAAAGAGAGAGAAAAAAAAATAAAGAAGAGAGGAGAGAACACTTCAAGGTCACCTAGATATATGCCCAGGTGCCTACATCCCCCATGGCCTTGTAAACGAAGACAACTTAATCAGACTGCATGCTTATGTGTGTTACCATATATGAGAGACAAAGAAATAGAAAATGTATTAAAAAAAAACTATGCTATGTGGTGTGGGCCGCTCAGTTCGTTGGTTATGAACCCAACTAGGCAGTGCCGGTATAAATAAATTTGCTTCCTAGAAAGAAAAGCCTTGGTGTCACGACTCTCTGTGCGAGAATCCTGCAACACTTTAGCTCTCATTTCTTCCTGGAATTTCTTTGGAGGAGAATTCTTCCGTTTCGTCATTTTGGTTAGCTTTCTATCCCTTGTTAGTTTTAAAAGCTTGTTGTGTACTCTGTATCTGCGAGTGCTGCTGTACCAAAGAAGGCTCTTTGACTACCCAGGGCCTGTCCATTCAGGAAGTGTTGTTTGAATGGTGTCTCTTGGTTTCTCTTGTTGAGACCTTGGTTATTTTATTTCCCTACTCGAAGTGGTATTTGGGACTCTCCACCCTGTGTACTTTGGCTTATTTCTTGAGGTAGCCCTGGAAAAGAAAACAAACAGACAAACACACAGGGAACAAAGGCACACAAATGCACAGACAAATGCAACAAACACGGAAACCAAAAGGGAAAAGGAAGAAGAAAAAAAGGAAGGGATAAAAAACAAAACAAAAAAGAAAAAGAGAGGAAGAAGGAAGACAAATAGTAAAAATAAAAATAAATAAAAAAGAAAAAAGAAAAGGAAAAAAACAAAAGACAAAGGACAGTTTAAAAGCATAAAACCAGAATTCCCAGCTACAAATAAAGAGCCGGGTGTATGCAGTACTGGTGGAAGAGTATATACAAAGAGTGAAATGACAGGGCAGTGAGGAAGCCAAATTGGAAATGAAATGACCAGGTACAGAGACTAAGAGGTTTGATTCAGAGGGAGAAATCAGAGAATATGGCTGGAGGTGAGGAGAAAGAAACGAATATAGTGTTACTCAGAGAAACTATGTAGTCTGATTACTCCAGAGAGAGAGAGAGAGAGAGAGAGAGACAGAAAGGTGGCAGTGGAGGTGTAGAATGTGCATCTAGAGAATGGATTAAATGTGACTGTTTAAGCAAACTAGTGACCAGAGTGACCCATCCAGCACAGTGGAGGGTTATGAATGAGACAAGGGAGAATATATCTGAATAGAAAGAATTATCTAGAATTAATCATGGCAGTGCATCCATGTTGGTCTTGCCCAAGGCTCCAGTAAAAAGGAAAAAAATAAAAAGCAGCTTTCTAGCAGGGATGGGTGTGGTTTGGTGTAGGCAGGTCTTAGCCTCCACTGTGTCCTGATGGCCGCTCCCTGAGGCCCCGACTTGGTGTTTGTGGGGAGAAAAATGGTGGCGGCCCCCCATCTCTTTTTTTTTATTTTTTAATGCTTTATTTATTTCTGAGAGAGAGAGACAGCTTGAACAGGGGAGGGTCAGAGAGAGAGGGAGACATAGAATCCAAAAGAGACTCCAGGCTCTGAGCTAGCTGTCAGCACAGAGCCCGATGCGGGGCTCGAACCCAGGAACCATGAGATCATGACCTGAGCTGAAGTCGCGCGAACCCAGGAACTGGAAGTCGGATGCTTAAAGGACTGAGCCACCCAGGCGCCCTCCCCTCCCCCACCCTCCCCAGGTCTCTTCTTGAACCAAGCATTGCAAATCACTCCTTTGGGTCTGATCTCCCTGTGCTGCGGGAGTAGCCAAGGTAAGCTGTGTTCTGTGCCCAACGCCCTGCCTAGTTTCCAGTAGTTTCCAGTTCCCAGTCCCTGCGCTTTAATGATACTGCCTGAAACACAGTCCCACAGATTGCTTTTTCCCTGTTGCCAGGGATCGAGGGCGGAGAGGGCGGGGGGAGACAGCTGAGTAGCCTCAGATCCGCTGGGGCAAGCAGCGACACAGCCTGGGATCTGCTGCTTCCGTGTTGCCAGGGGTCAAGCCTGGGAAACTCAGCCTCAGGCCTGCAGCCTCCGTGCCACTGGGGATGGTGCCAGGAGCACAGCAGAGCAGTTTTTCCTGGCGCCGTCTGGGACCAGGGGCACCCAGTTCAAAGTCAGCACCCCAGCTAGAACTAAAAATACTCTCCTTCCAAGCCGAGGTTATTCTCTTCTCCAGGGACAGTTCTGTGAGCAGTTTCAGCCTTACTTTCTTTTCCCCTTGACTCACAGTGGCTCCCTGCGAGGGGCACTCCCTCCCCTCTCTCCATGTCTCCTGTAGTGGCCCACTTTTATCTTTCCCAATTTGCACTCATTCACTTATGAGGTTGCCTTACCAGTGTACTCTGTCTCTTTCTCTTCCCAAACTCCTGTGGCTCAGTGTCCTTTGGCTTCAGGCCTTCTCTGTTTGAGAGATGGGTGTGAGCGAAATGCACAGAGCTCCCTACTTCTCTGCCATCTTGCCTCCTCCATGTGGTATTTTTTATAGCAGCCCAACAGGACTAAGACATCACTTCTTAACTACCTTACTTAAAATTATAATGCTCCCTACTTTGTTTCAGCATTTCCTGGCTTCCTGTCTGCTTTCTTTATTATTTTTTCTTTCTTGGCACTTTGTATCATCTGATGCACTATATATTGTACTTAATTTTGTGTATTATCTGTCCCCCCGACTAGAATAAATACTCCATGAAAGCATGGGTTTTCCTCTATTTTGTTGACTGTTGTGTTGTCCAAGCATAGAACAGTGCCTGAAACATAGAGGGCACTAAGTAAATATTAGAATGAATAAATGAATATACTCTCAAATTCCCCTTTGCATTGCAATATAATTTATTGTTCACAGTAGGTACGTAGTAGGCACTCAATAAATATTTGATAAATGAATAAAATAAAAAAGCCCTCTGTAACTCTAAAGCACTCAGTCCTATATTATTGTGAAATGGCCACCCTGTTCTCTTCTAGGCCACAATCATGAGGCTGCTCGCTGCTGTTCCTAAGAACTATCTCTATTCATATCTTCTGCCCATTTCTTCACTGGGTTGTTTGTTTTTCAGGTNTGTGTGGGGGAGGTGAGAGATGGGAATGGAGGAGGGCACTTGTGGGAATGATCACTGGGTGTTATATGGAAANCCCCCACTCCTGGCCACTTCAAAATCAGTTAAAGTCTCTGCTGTAACTGGTACTTTAAACTCAAAGTTTTCAGACTATGCTGTTAAGCACATAGGAGCTCAGCTTACACACCCGTACAAGTACAGGCTTCCCCTGCTACCTGAGAGTAGAGCATTCCTATGAAACCTTTTATAAGTCAAAATAGCATAATGTAAAGAAGCAATTACCATTAAATTATACAGAAAAATTTCTGAGCATTCCAAGGCCCAAAAAGTAATCTCTTTTAGACTTTTCCGATACCTTAAGACGCACCTTGCTAATGGATGCACAAAATAAATAGAGATGAAGCACAAACACAGTTAAAAGCTATGGCAGCTTGATGCTGAGATGCCGAATGTAGTTTCCAGGGAAAGAGCTTGGAGGCACCACTCTTGTTACACAGGGTGCATGCGTTCTCTGTAATGGCTTGCTGCAAAACAAATGCTGAGCACTACTTTTGTTTTTCATCTTTCTTTGTAAAAGTGAAAATCGTCTTTTGATTTTATTTGGTTAGCAAAAATGAGTGCTAATATAGGTCTTTCATAAAAGTGAATGAGATACCATGAAATTTTGAAAAGTAGGGGGTACCTATACCTGTCTGAAGAGAGAGGACTCTAAATCCCCACACCCATTCCTATGGTTGACCTGATAGCTAAAGCATTTTATCCCTTCCAAATCACTTTGTGCTCATTTTTTCATTTATCTCCACTCCAGAATCCTCATTTTCTAGGTGAAGAATCAGAGGCTGATAGAGGTAAATGATTATCCCAGGCTCATATACTTAATGAATGATAGCTCAGGGCTGGAATTCAGGCTTTCAGAATTTAAGGCTTTTCAACTCATTGTAAATGCCTTTATAAACAATCCAAAAAGAGAATAAATGAACATCTGAATAAATGAATATAATGCATATATAACTCTTAATTGGTAGAGAATATGCACATTCCATGCAGTAATAAGGAAGGATAGCACCCAAATGGACTTTTCCACTCAATTCCTATACCATTAGTTGTGTTTACCATTTATTTGGCATGGATCTCACCTTATGCAAGGAACATATAATCACCTAAAGCCTCAAAGCCAGAGCTAAAGTTTTCCCAGAGTGAACTGTTTCACTGCCTAGAGGCAAGGGAATCTAATTGCTACTAGAAAATAGATAAAAAAAGGGACAAGGAAGAATCATCAACAACTTCCCCTCATTCTCCAGTCATTTAAACTATAGGCAATTAAGGAAGGGGCTTGGCTAGAAAATCATTTCTTTATCCGTTAATTTGTTATGTCTGTTATTCATTTAATCATCCAGGAAGTTGTATATTCACTGCGAACTCCTTAGTGCAAAAGCCTGCTAATAGGCTTAAGTTTCTTTTTTAATGGGACATCTGGATACTTTAGCCTGTTGTCTAATGAAGGATTTGCCTGGGCCCCTCTAACTGGCAATACCATTTTCCTCAGTGGCCTTATTTCCTGAACACATCTCTTTGCTTTGGAGATCAAGGCTGCAACGAATGATGTATAAGGATCAATTACCTTAAAAATTCACCTATAAATCATGTAACATTGAAGGTCTGTCCAAGATTATGGCTCCAGTGAAACCATTTTCATATTTATTTTTTTCCTTGGTTTATTGACTTGCCACTATATGAAGCTCTTTTCTTGATAGCAGCCAGTATGAAAAAGTACTAGGGGGGTTAGTTCACTAGAAGTTCTATGTGAGTCAGCAGTATGATGTGGCTGCCAAATAGTTAAGGCAATTTCATTAGAAAGAGATGGCCAAGAAGGGTGATGAAGGCTTTTGCTCTGCTTTTCTGTTCACCCTGAGAGGCAGCCATCTGCTGCCTCACTGCCACGCTAAAGGATGCTGTAGATGGAGAGGGAAACAGTCGTTGTCCTGAGAGGCTACAATCACATTGGCCTCCTGATACCTTTTCAGCACACCAGGTACACTCCCTCCTTAGGGCTTTTACCTGAAACACTGCCCCCAGTTCTTGACATATCTCACTCCTTCACTTCATTATGCCTTCGCACGGATATCTTCTCTCCATAGAAGCTGCCTCTGACCTCCTTGCTTAAAATAGTTTGTTCCATCATTCTCTATCTCCCTTTATACTTCTTTGTTTGTAACATTTATCATCTCCTGATATATATACTCATTTCTCCCATTAGTATTTGAGCTCCATGAGCATAAGTTTTTTGTGTATTTTGTTTACTGATCTATCTACAACAGTGCCTGACACATAATGGGAGATCAATACATATTTGAATAAATAAAATTTTTCATAGCATTTACTTCATGGTACTATAATTTACCTTTTCATTTATCTTGAACCCACTAAAATCTTATCTAAGAAACCTCCTCCTCCTCCTCCTCCTCCTCTTCTTCTTCTTCTTCTTCTTCTTCTTCTTCTCCTCCTCCTCCTCCTTCTTCTCTTCCTCCTCCTCCTCCTCCTCCTCCTACATTTAATTACCTAGCCAACGTCTTGTATGGGATGTCTTGGATGAGTGGATAGATGCATTGTGAAGGAAGTTGCAGAGGAGTTTCAAACATTGGAGAAGGTTGGCCTAAATCCACGCTGCCAAATTTGGTAGCCTCTTGATACATTTGACTATGGGGCACTTGAAATGAAGCTTTTCTGAATTGAGATGTGTTGCAGATGTAAAATATACACCATATTTTGAAACCTTGGCATAAAAACATATAAAATATCAGTGATACTTTCATTGATTACATGTTTAAATAATAAAATTTTGGATATACTGGGTTTAATAAAATATATTCATAAAACTAAGTTCACCTGTCTTACTTCTTTTTTAATGTGCCTACCAGAAAATTTTAAATTACAAATGTGACTAGCATTATATGTATATTGAATAACACTGCTCTAGAGATTTTGACAACTTCCATGTTTAAACTCTGAGCTTTATAAGCTTATAAGGGTATGTGTTGGGGGTGTTTTAGAGGTGGGTCCTTGTAATTAACACAGAAGAGGTTTATCCATAATCACTGTTCCTGGGTGACTGGTGACAATAGGACCAAATAAGTACCAGGGTCAAGTAAGCACTGTAGTTTATTATACAACCTCATGTTTTTCATTCCTGCCTTCCCTCATCCCATATTCCCAGAGCTGCTAACAACAAGCCAGATTGAGTGCTTAAGATTTTTCACCTCTTTTCTTAGCTCTTTACCACCTATGATTACCTGACAGTGAGAACAATGAACAGATAAATGACCCAAAGGTGAGCTACAAATCAAAGCGGAAAACCTAGCCACAAAGCACCCTGGATCATCCATACCCAGTAGAATCTCCACTTTCAAAAGTCTCTCCTTTCCTGATAAGTAATTATAGCCTATAACCAACTTCTCTGTCAGAGCCCCATGCTGGGATATCTTAGGAAGCAAATAGAGAAGTAGAAGACACACCATCTTCCTTTTAAGATTATAGTGAAGGTGGGAAACAAAACCAATGTGTGCGTGAAAAGTTAAACAAGAGCACAAAACAGTCATCTAAGAAGTGTTAGGGAGAGTGTGGTTAAGGGCCAAATAATGACACAGTGAGTTAATGTTTTAGGAATTCAAATCAGTGTCAACCCCAAGGGTTCAGATAGGTAGAAAAAGCTTCCTCAAGGAGGTAGTGACCTTGAAGGCTTTTTGTGATGTTATAAAATCTCAGATTTTCAGAGCTTAAATGATCCTCAGAGACATAGTGTGCTCCTCATTATATAGATAAGGAAACTGAGGCCCAGAGAGAGAAAGATATCATAGTAAGTAAGGAAAAAGTTAAGAATAGAACCAAAATTTCCTAGTTCCTAGTCTACTGCTTTTTTTTCCAGGTGCTGAGAAAGGAGGAATGGTGTTCTAAGTGTAAGAAAGGCCCAGAAGCCCTAATATCTGAACTCTTACTTGCAATCTTACCCCCTCCCAACACCACCCTCCCAACACCATCCTTCCCCCCAACACACACACACACACACACACACACACACACATCTCCAAACCTGATATGGGATCTCCTTTTCTTTTTCTCCAAGACCAAGTTAACTTAGTAGGTAACACAGATAACACTGAATTCAAATTCTAGGTCAAACATCAGCTCCTTTTTATTTAGTTAGAAATGGGCCATGTGTTGATGAATGGCCTCTTTGATGTAACCTGTCATCTCAAAAACCTTAAGGTTGAGAGGACCTCCTTCTGTTCCTTTTTGTCCCATCACCACAAGGTATACGGACTCAATCTGAACTACAGTGACTGCCTGGCTGCCCTGACTCTGGCCTTTGGTGCGGAGGTCCATGGTGTTGTTTCCCTCGGTGTAAAGGTTGTCCCGAATCAATAAGCATTTTGTCCCTGCAAGAGTGATCCCCTGATGAAACAATTTCTCTCTCCCCTCTCTTGCCAGCAAGATCTGAATTTCTTCCTGGGTCAACTGGAACAAGTTGCCTTCGGGGTAAGAAGCTAGCAACCATGGTGGGGAATTGGTGATAATTGCTGCATCACAGCACATCCCAGTCTGTAGGAAGAGGGTGATGCAGTCTTGCCAGACCTCTTCGCTGATATCCCCTATGCACTGCATGATTCAAGTAAGCTGTCTCTAAAAGATGAATAAAGTGCTTCCTAATAATTTGTCTGCAAAAGAAGTTTGTTAGCAGTTGGCTTAAGATGACAGATAAGCTGAGACTGAAATAACCTAAAAATACAGTCTGTTTCTGATGGCCTCTCCCCAGCAGCAAAGTGGAGGAGGTCTTGGTGACACCTTTATGAAGTTATGTCCCACCTGCCCTCTGCTGTGATTTATCAAGCTACCTTTTGAGTAGGAGTGAGGTCACAGAGGCTCTGTGACTTTTTAAATAGTCATCATCCACCACATCATGGGTGGCCTTTGGCAGCAGCTTTCTGAGGCTGTAACTCTAGCTAGTGAGATAGATAATGGGGAAAAGTACACCTACTTCCTTGGGATACCATGAGAAGAACACCAACCCCTAAGAGTGGAAAAGCATTCAAAGTAGAATATAAGTGGACAATAATAGAGTTGGAGGTTTGGTTATAAAGCAGGACAGGTAAGATTTGGTGCAGCAACCAACATTCAGATATTGGTTGATCTCGTTGAGGCCTGTCCTTTAGGTACAAGGTCAAAAATCCCACAGACTCACAAGTTCACAGCTCCATTTGGGAAAACCAAAATAGCCTTTTCATGGCTTCCCTGTCTACAAATTCTTTCCCTCTCGTTTATCTTCCAGAATGCACCAGATGTGAGTCTAGAGTTATTCATTCCTATCTTGCCATTCAGCAAATATTTATCAAGCATTCACTATGTGCAAAGTACTTTTCTAAGCACTGGGATACAGTAGTGAACAGAGAAAAACATCATAATAGGGGAGACAAATAGATGATAAGAGTACCCTTTCACTGTAAATATTTTAAGTCTAATACTTTCTTTTCCCATATTTTTCCTCTTATCCCAGGCTGTATCTACTATAGTGGGGGTCCAATTTGTCTTCTACAATCTTTGGGAAGTTCCTGTCTGTGCCTTAATTTCATCTGAAGTGATAGGAGTTAACCATAAGGAGGACATGTAAGGGGAATGGCTAAAGTTAACGGTAGATGAAACCTGGGATGGCTTTGAAAATTTGTTTATGTGACGAATATTAAATACCTACTCTATGCCAGGTCTTTTTTCAACTTTGGAGATCTAGCAGTGAGCAAAATTTCCTGCCTCATAAAGCTGACATCCTAACTGGGGAGACAAATAATAAATGACATTTATATCAGGTTTTCCAACTCCCAGACTGTTCTTTTTTCCATCACAAGTTGATTCAGAGAATACCACTGAATGATCACACCTGTCAGCACCTCATTTGAGAGGTGGTCTGGTGGGCCTTTGGTCCATTTCCCACATTTGTGCTGACAAAAGTTATGAGGCTACTGCTATAGTCCAGGACTTAACTATGCTACTGCAATAGTCCAGGACATAACTATAGTAGACTAGTAAAAGTAGGGAGTGAGCAGAGGATATACTTTTACATCATTTCAAAAAGTATTCTATGGTGAATTGNAGACAGAGACAGAGAGTGAGTGGGGGAAGGGCAGAGAGAGAGAGGGAGACACAGAATCTCAAGCAGGCTCCAGGCTCTGAGCTGTCAGCACAGAGCCCAATGCGGGGCTGGAACCCACAGACTGTGAGATCATGACCTGAGCCGAAGTCGGAAGCTTAACCCACTGAGCCACCCAAGCGCCCCTAGGAAGCTTTTTAGAAACCCAGTTGCCAGCATGGGAATGTCAGTGCTATCTCTGCAGGGTGCCATTACTGTTAACATTAGAGAGTAGTAGAATTATATCAGTTCCTGTAATCTTTATACCATTAAGGGGTGTGAGAATAGTGGCAGTACTCGAGTCTGGGACTTAACTCCTGGGCCAAACCTGTAGCCCGAACAAGAAAAAGGTCAGCTTCCTAAACAAAGGGCATTTGCCAGAAAGCAAAATGGCGAGGGAGGACACAGACGAACTGTCGCGATAGGGTGATCACATGATTGGGAGGCCAGGAGCAGGACCAATGGTCGGGCAAGAAACGGTGGCGGCAGCGGGAGTCTTGAGGACTTAAGGTGGTGGGAATATGGGCCATATTACAGTGCCCAAGGTAAGGAGAAGATTTAGGAGAGGATGGGGGCCGCGAGCTGTTTAAGTTTCCAGCCTAGAGCCCTCTCAAACCTTTTCTGGGTGTTCTTTGACGCCCACTTCCCGCGCTGGGACCCACGTTCTCCTACTCGGTTCACACCCCATTTCAACCTGAACTCTTCTCAGGGCCGGCCTTTGGGCGGCAGCGCAGAGGAGAGGTGGTCTGTAGCAACTGCTCACGNCTCCAAATGCTATCTCTTCCTGGAGAGTTACTTCCTTTATCCGGTATTTTCCTACCTTCCTCTTGACTTCTGTCCCTAACCTTGCCAGACAGCTGCGCAGAACACCGCTGCTGTCCCGGATCCAGCTCCCCAGTGTGCGTGTGTGGGTTTTGGGAACTACAGTATCTCTCCATCCCAACCTGGGCTATGGGTAAAAGAAGGAAGTGTAGCTGAGTAGACCTGGCCCTGCTCAGCCAGAAGGAAAAACCCAGGAGGTGGCATCGCCAGACCAGTTGGCGCCTGCTTACACCCAATCCCCAGTTAGAGCCGCTTTTTTCCCCCTACAGTTAGAGCCGCCTTTCCCCCCCCCCCCC
>NW_027533180.1:73722-77962 GCF_008692635.1 Crocuta crocuta
GCCTTTCCCCCCTCCCCCCACAACCTACTTCTCTCCCCAATGCTAGCCTTTTTCTATTCTAAATCCATCTCCTTGCTGTCAGTTTTCTTTCTGCTATTTGAGATTGAGGGTCAGGGAAGAGTTCACAATTATTTTGTGAACTTATTTTTTCTATCAATCTTAACAGACTTGGTCCAGGCTAGCTGAAGTTCACATAAAAGTCCAGTATGTTTTAATAAAAAAGGCGTGGTTTTTGAACCCAGGGCACTTGAATTAGAATGTTCGGCACCCCAGCTACCAGCTGATGACTTTGGACGAATTATTTAACTTCTCTGAGCCTTTCTTTCCTCCTGTACCCATGGGGTTAATGAAATTTTTCTCTGCTCACTTCACAGGGTGATTGTGAGGACTAAATAAAAAGATGTGTGTGAAAGCTCTTTGTAACTAGAAAAATGTTAACTTAAGATTATGATGTTGCCTGATGGGCAAAATGGAATATATAACTTTCAAATCTCTCCTCTTCTTACTCCTTCTTTAGGTACTGTCTCTGTTGAAGATAATCACATCCCTTGTAGTATCCAGCCTTATCTTTTTCTAGGTCCCTTCCTCTGTAAGTCATGTTATCTGCTCCAGATTCTCTGGCATGGTATAGGAAGGTGGCATCATCAAAGCAAAGGGGGTTTTTCTATCCAAACTCCCTCTTTTCCCAACCCACTTAACCTTGGGCCACCCTATTTGCCTAGTTGAAAATTACTCCCTTTTTCTGATTCTGAGAGAGAGCAGGGAGGCAAAACTGTCCTTGTGTTTGAGGGTTAAAATATTAAAAGAATTGCCCTTGTCTTGTAGCCACCTGAGAGCCAACATCAGTGAACAGAATACAGGAACACAGATTGGCGTCACACACACTTCTTTATTTAGCGCTGGGCATGCTTGGGGAGCACCCAAATCAAGCAGCCCCGAATAGCAGCAGGGGAGAGCTTATATTCTTGAGCTTATCAGGCTGGACTAGGTTCCCAGGCATCTGCGTGACTAGGACCTGTTTCTCTAAGATACAAATATCACCTATGTGGCAAGTAGGCTACAGAGGCAGACAGCGCAGTTATTGTGCTAACCTCTGGCTTCCTGCCTAACTTTATGGTGCAGTTCTTGAGAAACTCATCTTGCAAGGATGAGTCTAGCTTGCTGTGCACACAGTGTTCTAACCTTTTAGTTTCTTATGTTACAAAGAGTATGTTGGCCAAAGGTTATAAACAAGGGAGGGGGCTTTAACATTTGTGCTTGAATGTTAACATATTAAAATATTCATGTTGGGAGATTAAAACTATAAACTGAGCTAGCTGTATGGTAAGGGAGAAGATGCTATTGTCCCACCTGAATCAAAATAATAATAGCAGGTAATACATTGAATATTTAACTATGGGCAGGTGCTTTGTTAAATGCTTTACATGAAATAGGTCTTCAGTCCTTACATCAACCTATATGAGAGGTACTATTATTACTCTCAAGTAACCGATGAGGAAACAGATCCATAGAGGTGAAGTGAGTTGCCTAGTAAAGATAAGAGTGCTCAGTTTCAGACTGTTGTAGAGATGGGGTTAATGCTCAAGAAAACTTTACTTGGCATCATGGCCAGAGTCCATTTGTCCTGCAGATGGTATTTTGATTCTTGTAATACAAATAAAAACTCCAAATGAAGACTTAGTTCTTTAAATAAAACTGGCATTTCATTTGGTATCCAGCAGAGCTGAGTTCCCACACGTGGTATGCTGCTACAAACTTATGTTTTTTTCTTTTATTATTGTAATGAGTTTCTAGGAAGGAATAGGGTTGTACTAATGGCTAGGGATTAAATTGGCCTCTCTTGTTAACTCATTATACCCACAAAAGGGAGAGACATTTGTCCATTTCAGGACAAAGAAATAACCATGAGCTTGTCAGTCATTAGTTCTAGATGTCAATTGCAAAGATGATTTTTATTTTTGGCTCTTGTCTTTTTCTTCTCTTGGAAAGACTTTTTCAGAGACTACTGAAATGTAACATACATACAGAAAAGTTTATAGATTATAAATTTATACTCCATGAATGTTCACAAACTGCACACACCCATGTAACCAGCACCCAGATCAAGAAACAGAACATTACTAATGAATTCCCTCATTCCTCTTCTAGTCAGTACTCCTTCCAAGGGTAACCACTATCCTGGCTTTTATCAGCATAGATTAGTTTTGCCCTTTTTAAATACTTAATATAAATGGATTCATATAATACATATTCTTGTGTCTGGCTTCTTTTGCTCAACATTATGTTTTAAAGATTTATGTATATTATTTTTTGTAGTTATAGATGTTTCTCATTGGTATATAGTATTTCATTTTGTTCACATGCCACATGTGATTTATCAATTTTTTGCTAATGGGGGATTTCTAGTTTTGGCTATTACAAATAATAACATTCTTTGGGCATATACTTATATGCAATTTTGTTGGAATATACACAGAAATGGAATTTCTGGATCATAGAATTTACAGATATTCACGTGGAGTAGATACTACCAATTTTGTAAACCTCGGGGTTACCCAAAAGTTCAGTGACTCTCCCATCTGAATCAGAATTTGTCCATTTTACTTCTGTGTCAGCACCTAGAATTCTTAATTACCTTTATTTCTCGGAATGGAACCTTATTAATTAGGATTTTTTCAGTTAACATTTATTGAGTTTATTTTTTGAGCTTGGAAATGTACTATAGTGGTTAAGAGTGTATGTTTTAGAGCCATAAAAATGTCAACTCTACTGCTTACCTTTGCAGTCTTGGCAAGTGAGTAGCTTCTCTGTGCCTCAGTTTCTATATCTGTAAAATGCTGGTAATAATAATAGTACCTATCTCACAGGATTGTTATAGGGATTGAATGAGTTAATATTTATAAAAATGCTTAGAAAACTGCCTGGACATTGTAATTAGCTACTTAATTTAGCTACCAATTACTATCATCATCATCATCATTAATTGTTATTATTTACAAAATGTAACATTCAGAGTTGCTAAGGATACATAGCTATCTTAGGTACAGCAACTAACTGCCTTCTAATATCTCAAGTGAGATGAGATATTAAGCATAAGATCCACAAGTGAAGGTGAGAGCTTTCATGAGTTTAAAGGCAAATAAGGTCTAGTTCCAGATGAGTGTGGAGTATGAAATGAAGAAAGTTTTATGCAAGAGTGGCATTTAGACTGAGTCTGAACAATAAATAGGATTTTACTCTAAATTTAGAGACTGGGAAAGTGAGAGGGACTTCCTACTAAGGGAACAGGAAGACCATAAACTCAGAGGGAGGCAACTCAAGGCAAGGGAAGGGAGTGAGAGGGACAGAGAGATAGGTGTTGTAGAACGTAGAGGCTTGAATGTTATACTAATGAACTTGAACCTGCTTCTACAGTTGACCCTTGAACAACATAGGTTTGAATTGCGTGGGTCCACTTACATGCAATTTTTTTCCTGATAAATACAGGAATTATTTATATTTGTATTACATTAGTATTATAATTGTATTTTCTCTTATGATTTTCTTAATAGCCTTTTATTTTCTCTTGCTTACTTTATTGTAACAATGCAGTATATTATACATGTAGCATGCAAAGTGTGTGTTACCTGACTGTTTATATTAGTGGTAAGGCTTCCAGTAGTGAAGTTTTGGGAGAGTTAAATACTCTATGTGGATTTTCAACTGTGTGGCATTTGGTGCTCCTAATCCCCAATGTTGTTCAAGGATCAATTGTATAGGTAGCAAAGAGCTGCTAAAGCTTTGTAAGTCTAGAAACAAAGAATATAAAAGTTAGGAAGGAACTTTTAAATGATTTTAATGAGGAATGGGGATGCAGCTTCTTTTTCGCATGATGTAAATGTTCTAAAATTATATATTGTGGCGATGGTTATACAACTCTGTAAATTTACTAAAAAGTCAGTAAATTTTACACTTAAAACAAGTGAATTTTATAGTAAGTTTAATAAAACTACTAACAAATAAGTAATTGAAGAGGGAAATACTTTCTATGTGCTATTGGATTCGATTTGCAAGTATCTTGTTGAGGATTTTTGCATCCGTATTCATCAATGATATTAGCCTGTAGTTCTCTTTTTTTGCTGGATCTCTGTCTGGCTTGAGGATTAGAGTGCTGCTGGCTTCATAAAATGAGTCCGGGAGTTTTCCTTCAATTTCTATTTTTTGGAATAGCTTGAGAAGAATTGGGATTAATTCTGTTTTA
>NW_027533180.1:78037-78357 GCF_008692635.1 Crocuta crocuta
TAGAATTTACATTTACAGAATGGACTCGTGATAGTTCAAGCAAGCTGGTGACCAGAGTTAATCAGGTCAGTGTTCTGTGGAAAAAACAGAGAAAAGAGAAAGAAGAAGAAAAAAAGAAAGAGAAAAAAAGGGGAAAAAAAGAAAAAGAAAGGCAAAAAAAAAGAGGAAAAAAACAAAAAAAGGGAAAAAAAGAAAAAAAAAAGGGAAGCGGGCACCTCTCAGGCAGGGATGGGCGTGGCGTGATCCAATGCCTCAGGGGGGAGTTCTGCCTTGGCGGTTGTGGGGAGGAGAGGGACGGTGCTCCAGTCCTTTCTTGAACC
>NW_027533180.1:78597-78988 GCF_008692635.1 Crocuta crocuta
TCAGGGGGGAGTTCTGCCTTGGCGGTTGTGGGGAGGAGAGTGACGGTGCTCCAGTCCCTTCTTGAACCAAGCGCCGCACCTCACTTTTTTGGGCGTGTAAACTCCCCGTACCGGGGGCGCAGCCGAAGTTGGTTGTACTCTTCAATCCAGGCCAGTTCCAATCTCCAAATCCCAGTCCGTGCGCCCCGCTGAAATTGCCTTAGACACAGCTTCCCAGGCAACCTCCTCGGGCAATTCCAGGGCCCCTGCGAAGCTCTGGGGGTGGAGTCAGAATCGCTGCTACCTTCTCTGGATCTGCCTGGCGCACATGGGCTAGGCCTTGCCTGCCGGGTGCTGTGAGCCCGAGCCCGCTGTAGTGAGGAAAACCGGGTCCCTCTATGGCTCGTCACCC
>NW_027533180.1:79077-87748 GCF_008692635.1 Crocuta crocuta
CCGAGCGGAGGATTTTCTGTTTCGGACTCTCTCCTTTTCCCCTCTCACTCCCCGTAGAGGGTAGAGGGGGATCGCCTCCCACCCTGGAGTCTCCGATCCCGGCCCGATTTTATCTTCCCCGGTTCACACTCACATTAGAAGGCTCTCAGTGGATTCTGCATCCTTTTTTCTCCCAGTCTCTCAGGTTTTGTAAGGTCTCCAGTGGCTTCAGATCTTTTCTGTGTGATGTATGTGCGCGAGTGCAAGTACAGAGCTCCTTACTTCTCCGCCATCTTGCCCCTCCTCCCTGCCTCCCTCTGCTTTTATCTTATTTTTCTTTCCCTTCCCCTATGTTCATATGTTTTCTGTTTTAACTTTGACATATGAGGGAAATCATATAATATTTATCTTTCTTTGACTTATTTCATTTAATATAGTACATTCTGATTCCATTCACATTGTTGCAAATGGCAAGATTTCATTCTTTTTGATTGCCGAGTAATACTCCATTGTATACATATACACCACATCTTCTTTATCCATTGATCTGTCAATGGACATTTGGGCTCTTTCATACTTTGACTGTTGTTGATAGCACTGCTATAAACATTGGGGTGCATGTACCCTTTCAAATCAGTATTTTTGTATCCTTTGCGTAAATATGTAGTAGTGCAATGCTAGATCATAGGATAGTTCTATTTTTAACTTCTTGAGGAATCTCCATACTGTTTTCCAGAGTGGCTGCACCAGTTAGCATTTTCACAGGCAGTGCAAAAATGTACCCATTTCTCTGCATCCTCGTCAGTATCTGTTGTTTCCTGAGTGGTTAATTTTAGCCATTCTTACAGGTGTGAAGTGGTATCTCAATGTGGTTTTAATTTCTATTTTCCTGATGATGAGTGATGTTGAACATCCTTTCATGTGTCTTTTAGCCATCTGGATATCTTCTTTGGAAAACTATCTGTTCATGTTTTTTTTTTCCCCATTTCTTCACTGTAATATTTGGTTTTTGAGTGAGTTTGATAAGTTCTTTATAGCTTTTGATACTAACCCTTTATCTGACATGTTATTTGCAAATATATTTTTCCATATCATCAGTTGCATTTTAGCTTTGTTGACTGTATCCTTCACTGTACAGAAGCTTTTTATCTTGACAAGGTGTCAGTAGTTCATGTTTGCTTTTTTTTTTCCTGCCTCTGGAAACATGTCTAGTAAGAAGTTGCTGTGGGTGAGGTCAAAGAGGTTGGTGCCTTTTTTCTCCTCTAGAATTTTGGTGGTTTTTTGTTTTACATTTAGGTCTTTCATCCATTTTTAATTTACTTTTGTATATGGTATAACAAAGTGGTCCACATTATTCTTCTGCATGTCACTATCCAGTTTTCCTAGCACCATGTGCCGAAGAAACTGTCCTTTTTTCACCAGATACCTTTTCCTGCTTTATCAAAGATAAGTTGACTATACATTTGTGGGTCTATTTCTGGGTTCTCTATTCTGTTCCATTGATCTCTGTGTCTGTTTTTATGCCAGTACCATAATGTCTTGATTACAGCTTAAAGTCCAGAATTATGATGCCTCCAGCTTTGTTTTTCTTTGTCAATATTACTTTCCTTGTCAATATTACTTGGCCTATTCAGGGTCTTTTCTTGCTCCAATACAAATTTTAGGATAGTTTGTTGTAGCTCTGTAAAGAATACTGTTGTTATTTTGATACTGGTTGTATTGAATATATTGAATTGCTTTGGATAGTATAGACATTTTAACAATATTTGTTCTTCCAATCCATGAACATGGAACGTTTTTCCATTCCTTTGTGTCTTCTTAATTTTCTTTCATAAGCTTTCTATAGTTTTCAACATACAGATCTTTTGCTTCTTTGATTAGGTTTATTTTTAGGTATCTTCTGATTTTTAGTGCAATTGTAAATGGGATTGATTCCTTGATTTCTTTTTCTGGTGCTTCATTATTGGTGTATAGAAATGCAACTGATTTCTCTATGTTGATTTTATATCCTGCAACTTTACTGAATTGATATATCACTTCTAGCAGTTTTTTTGGTGGAGTCTCTCAGGTTTTCCATGTAGAGTATCAGGTCATCTGAGAAGACTGAAATTTTGACTTCTTTGCCAGTTTGTGTGACTTTTATTTATTTTTGTTGTCTGATTGCTGAGGCTAAGACTTCCAGTAATAATTTGAAAAACAGTTCAAGCCCACTTTTCTTAACTGTCTTCATTCTGTTCCTTTTAACATGCTGTATTCTCATGCATCTGCATTCTTTTTCTGAAACTGACTTCATTAGACCAAGGAGAGTGAGGATGGGAGATGAGGGATACATTTAAGACACAGTACAATCTCACAAATATTGGTTGAATTAAAATGAGTGGTTGAAAAATCAATGAGCTTGGGAATGCACAATTATCCTGTGGTCTTCATTTATATTACGACCTATCCAGCATCCCAAACTTGAAAACACAGTCAGCCTTGAATTCTCTCATTATGCCTCCATCTAGTCCTATTATTTCACAGAGTGCTTGGATGGCTCCATTGGTTAAGCATCCAACTCTTGATTTCTACTCAGGTCATTATCTCACAGTTTATGAGATGGAGCCTCATGGTAGGCTCTGCGGTGACAACATGGAGCCTGTTTGGGATTCTCTCTCTCCCTCTCTCTCTCTGCTTCTCTCCCACTTGTTCTTTCTCTGTCTTTCTCTCTAAAAATAAATGAGCTTTCTTAAAAAAGTGTTTCTCCAAAGCTGTCCTTTTCTTTTTCTAGCCTTTAGTGTCACTTCCCTAGTTAATACATTCATCATTTCCTGCCGAAAGTCCTATAATAACTTCCTAACTTGTTTATTTGTTTCTACTAGTTGCTCCCCCATTTGGAAACCAGATTGCTTCTAACGTCATTTTTCATGAGCACGTCTAATAACATCTTTATTTTTCTAAATTCTAGTATAAATAACTTACCATATTATATTAGTTTCAGGTGTACAGTGTAGTGATTCAACAATTCTGTACATCACTCAGTATTACTCATCACGATAAGTGCACGGCTGGTGGATACACAAAGTGGTTCACTACGGAGATTCCTCAAAAAATTAAAAATAGAATTACCATATAATCCAGTAATTCTACTACTGGGCATTTACCCAAAGAAAATGAAAACACTAAAAAAGATACATATGGGGGGGAGGGGCAAGATGGCGGAGAAGTAAGGAGCTCCATACTTGCACTCACGTCCATACATCACACGGAAAAGATCTGAAGCCATTAGAAACCTTACAAAACCTGAGAGATTTGGAGAAAAAGGATGCAGAATCCACCGAGAAAGCCTTCTAACGTGAGTGCGAACTGGGGAAGAAATAATCGGGCTGGGATCAGAGACTCCAGGGTCGGGGGCGATCCCCCTCAGCGGGGAGTGAGAGGGGGGAAAAGAGAGATTCCGAATCAGAAAAACCTCCACTCGGGGGAAAAAACCTCCGCTTGGGTCATAGAAACACCCTACGCGCCAAATACGTGCACACCAGGTCCCCTCGCACCAACTGGTCCCGGAGGGGCTGAGCGCACAGNAGGCAAAGAGCTAAAAACTGGGACATTTGCCCGTGAGTTCGTGTCTAGGGTGAGGAGACACAGAGGGACCTGGTTTTCCTCACTCCAGCGAGCTCCGCAAACCCAGCAGGCAAGCCCCCGCCCATGCTCCCCAGCAGGACACAGAGAAGGAAGCAGTGATTCTGACTCCACCCCCATAGCTAGGCAGGAGGCCTGGAATTGCCCCGAGGGGATTGCCTGGGAAGTTGTGTCTAAGGCAATTTCAGCAGGGCGCGCGAACTGGGATTTGGACACTGGGACTGTCCTGGGTTGAAGAGTGCAACCAACTTCGGCTGCGCCCCCGGTACAGGGAGTTTACACGCCCAAAAAAGGGAGGTGCAGTGCTTGGTTCAAGAAAGGACTGGAGCACCGCCACTCTCCTCCCCACAACCTTCAAGGCAGAACTCCCGCCTGACACATTGGATCACAACATGCCCATCCCTGCTTGAGAGCTACCCTCCTCCCTTTTTTTTTCCTCTTTTTTCTCTTTTTTTGCCAGAACACTGATCTAATTAACTCTGGTCACCTGCTTGCTTAAAAAATCACAACTAGTCCATTCTGTAGATTTAAATTCTACAACTACTGACATTTTCATCTCTTTCTCTCAGGAGTAATTAGACTATATAGTTTCTCTGGATAATTCCAGCATCCTTCTCTCACCTATCCAACCATATTCTACCCTTTACCTCTTTGAAAAAAGCTTCTTATCCCTTCTGCCTGTTCATTCTATTTCCAATTCTACCTCATCCCGCCCTGCCTTCTCTCTCTTTCTCTATGCTCTTCAACCAGCACTGCATATACACGGCTATTTAACTGTAGCTGGGAAATCCAGGTATATGCTTTAAACCGTTCTTTGTCCATCGGTTATCTTCTTTTTTTTCTCCTTTCCTTTTCCCCTTTTTTGACCCATTTATGTACTTTATACTCCATATTATTCGCCCTCCCTGCTCCATCTTTTCTCTTAACTTTTTCGTTTTCCCTCTCGGTTTGCGTGTTAGTTGAATTACTCTGTGGATTTGTGTGCTCCTGCTCCCTGTGTGTTTGTCTGTCTGTTTTCTTTTCCAGGGCTACCTCAAGAAACAAGCCAGAGTACACAAGGTGGAGAGTCCCAAATATCACTACGAATAGGAAAATAAAATAACCAAGGTCCCAACAAGAGAGACCAAGAGATACCATTCAGAAAACACTTTCTGAAAGGATAGGCCCTGGACAGTGAAAGAGTCTTCTTGGATACAGAGGCGCTCATAGGTGCAGAGAACATAACAGGTCTTTAAAACTAACAAGAGTCGATCGATTCTGCTACCCTATATCTTTTGACTGGAGCATTCAGCCCATTTACATTCAGTGTTATTATTGAAATATGTGGGTTTAGAGTCATTGTGTTCTTTGTAGGATTCATGCTTGTGGTGTTGTCTCTGGTAGCTTTGTTTTATACAACAGTTCCCTCAGAGCGTCCTCCTCAGAATTTCTTTAGGGCTGGCTCAATGGTGACAAATTCTTTCAGTTTCAGTTTATTTGCAAAGACTTTTTTCTCTCCTTCTATTCTGAATGGCAGGCTTGCTGTATAGAGGATTCTTGGCTGCAGTTTTTTTCTGTTCATCGCGTTAAAGATCTCCTGTCATTCCTTTCTGGCCTGCCAAGTTTCAGTAGATAGGTCTGTCACCACTCTGATAGGTTTCCTTTTTTATGTTAGGGCCCTTGTTTCCCTAGCTGCTTTCAAAATTATCTCTTTGTCCTTATATTTTGGTATTTTTACTATGATAGGCCGTGCAGAAGATTGATTCAAATTACGTCTGAGTGGAGTTCTCTGAGGCTCTTATATTTCAACGTTTACTTCCTTCCCGAGGTTGTGGAAGCTCTCTGCTAAAATTTGTTACAGCACTCCTTCGGCACCTTTCCCTCTCTCTTCCTCTTCTGGGATTCCTAT
Organism: Crocuta crocuta; assembly: GCF_008692635.1. Lineage (NCBI taxonomy): Eukaryota > Metazoa > Chordata > Mammalia > Carnivora > Hyaenidae > Crocuta > Crocuta crocuta. The sequence goes on from NW_027533180.1 coordinate 84,566, forward strand.
GATATGGATATTGTTGCGTTTGACCGTATCGCTGAGCTCTCGAACTCATCTTCCATATTCCTGATTCAGTTTGTCTCTTACGTTCTCAGTTTCTTTTTGTATAATGGTGTCTTCTAATTCACTTATTCTCCTTTCTGCCTCTTCAATCTGCTTGGTCACCTCCAATTTGTTTTGTATCTCATTTATCCCATTTTTTAATTCATCATGCCTATTTTTGTTCTCCATGTTGTTTGTAGCCATAGTTTCTTTGATGTCCTCTTTGCTTTTTGCAAGCCCAGCTATTCATTTTATGATTATTTTTCTAAAATCTTTTTCAGTTATGCTGCTTACATCTGTTTTGAGCAGTTCATTAGCTGTCAATTCTTCTTGGAATTTCTTTGGAGGAGAGCTCTTTCGTTTCATCAGTCTGGTTGGCTTTCTATCTCTTGTTAAAGACTTGTTATGCTGTCTGCAACTGTGAACGGTGCTGTACCCAAGAGGACTCTTTGACTGTACAGAGCCTATCCTTTCAGAAAGTGTTTTTTGAATGGTGTCTCTTGCTCTCTCTTGTTGAGACCTTGGTTATTTTATTTTCCTACTCGTAGGGATATTTGGGACTGTCCACCATGTTTACTTTGGCTTGTTTCTTGAGGTAGCCCTGGAGAAGAAAACAGGCAGACAAACACACAGGGAGCAGAGGCACACAAACGCACAGATAAATCCAAGAAACACGCAAACTGAGAGGGAAAACGAAAAAGCTAAGAGAAAAGACAGAGGAGGGAAGGCGAATAATAGAAAATAAAAAATACATTAAAAAGTCTAAAAGAAGAAAAGAAAAGGAAAAAAGAAGAAAATCGAAGGACAAAGAACGGTTTAAAGCATATAACCAGATTTCCCAGCTACAATTGAATAGCTGGGTGTATGCATTGCTAGTTGAAGAGCATAGGGAAAGAGAGAGAAGACAGGGCGGGAATGGGGCTAAATTGGAAATAGAATGAACAGGGAGAAGAGATAAGAAGCTTTTTTCAAAGAGCTAAAGGGTGGAATATGGTTGAAGAGGTGAGAGAAGGACACTGGTATTATCCAGAGAAACTGTATATATTACTCCTGAGAGAAAGAGATGAAAAGGTAGGTAGGTGACAATTTATATCTACAGAATGGACTAAATGTGACTGTTTAAGCAAGCCGGTGACCAGAGTTAATCAGGTCAGTGTTCCTGAAAAAAAAAGAAAAAACGGGGAGGGGGAGGGCAGTGATGGGCGTGTTTTGATCCAATGTGTCATGCGGGAGTTCTGCCTTGGCGGTTGTGGGGAGGAGAGTGGAGGTGCTCCAGTCCCTTCTTGAACCAAGCACTGCACCTCGCTTTTTTGGACGTGTAAACTTCCCATGCCAGGGGCGCAGCCAAAGTGGGTTGCGCTCTTTAACCCAGGCCAGGCCTTGTTTCAAAATCCCAGTCCGTGAGCCCCACTGAAATTGTTATAGACACAACCTTGCAAGCGGTCCCCTCGGGGCTATTCCAAGCTTCTTGCCTAACCCTGGGGATTGAGCCAGAATCGCTGCTCCCTTCTCCTCCAGAACGGGTTGGCGAGCAAGGACGGGGTTTGCCTGGGAGTGCATTGGCTCTGCTGGAGAGGGGAAAACCAGATCCCTCTGTATCTTGTCACCTGAAACACGAACTTGCAGGCAAATCCAGTTTTAAGCCCATCGCCTCCCCTCTAGGGATCCAGCGGAGCCAGGAGCACAAAGGAGAGGTTGTAACGCTGCCCCTCCCGGATGAGGTGGCACGCGGGGATTTGGTGGGCAGGGATTTGGGGCGCACAGTCCATCTGTGCCCAGAGCAGAGGTTTTTCTGTTCACCAGTGACAGGGAACGGGTCTTGAGTAGTTTCAGCCTCTCTCTTTCTCCTCTCACTCCCCACAGAGGGGGATCGCTCTGTCCCTTTGAGTCTCTGATCCCGGCCCAATTTTATCTTCCCCAGTTCGCACTCACGTTAGAAGGCTTTCTCGATGGATTCTGCGTCCTTTTTCTCCTAATCTCTTGGATTCTGTAAGGTTTCCTATGGCTTAGATCTTTTCCATGTGAGATATGGGGGCGAGTCCAATGTACAGAGCTCCCTCCTTGTCCGACATCTTGCCCTAACCCCTCTGTTAAGCTCCTCCTAATCCTCCTATACGTGCAAACATATGGTATCTGTCCTTCACTGCCTGACTTATTTCGCTCAGTATAACACCCTCAGGTTCCATCCATGTTGCTACTCATGGCCAGATTTCATTCTTTCTCATTGCCATATAGTATTCCATTGTATAGATAAACCACATCTTCTTGATCCATTCCTCAGTTGATGGACATTTAGGCTCTTTCCATGTTTTGGCTATTGTTGAGAGTGCTGCTATGAACATTGGGGTACATGTGCTCTTATGCATCAGTATTTCTGTATCCCTTGGGTAAATTCCTAGCATTGCTATTGCTGGGTCATAGGGGAGTTCTATTGTTAACTTTTTGAGGAACCTCCACACTGTTTTCCAGAGGGATGTACCAGCTTACATTCCCACCAACAGTGTAGGAGGGTGCCCGTTTCACCGCATCCTCGCCAGNCCTGCATGTTATTGTCCAGGTCTCCCAGCACCATCTGTTAAAGACGCTGTAGTTTTTCCATTGGATACTGTTTCCCACTTTGTCAAAGTTTAGTTGGTCATACATGTTTGATTACAATTCTGAGTTCTCTATTCTATTCCATCGGTCTTTGTGTCTGTTTTTGTGCCAATACCATACTGTCTTGATGACAGCTTTGTAGTAGAGGCTAAAATCTGGGATGGTGATGCCTCCTGTTTTGGTTTTCTTCTTCAATATTACTTTGGCTATTCAGGGTCTTATGTGATTCCATACAAATTTTAGGATAGTTTCTTCTCCCTTTGAGAAGAATGCTGGTGCAATTTTGATTGGGATTGCATTGAATGTGTAGATTGCTTTGGGTAGTAATGACATTTTAATAATATTTATTCTTCTGACCCATGAACATGGAATGTTTTTCCATTTCTTTGTGTCTTCTTCAATTTCCTTCAACTAAAGTGTAAGCATTACTCTTCTAAAATAAATATCATGTATATCTGCTCACCTGGGATAACTCACAAATATTTCCTAATATAAATTGCCAATTGTCTTTTAGTGTCTTATACCTTCTGCGTGGAGGAGAAGCTGGGTGGA
>NW_027533180.1:87849-94262 GCF_008692635.1 Crocuta crocuta
AAGCTGCCTTGGGAAAACTTAAATAGAAATATAAAAGAGAGTATAATAAATTAAAAGTATAGAATAGAATAATTAAACTTAATAGATATATTGGGAACATTTCATCTTAATGCAGCAGAATACACATTCTTCTTGAGTGAACATGAGCATATTCTAAAATAGATCACATACTGGGTCACAGAACAGCCTTCAACAGGTACAAAAGGATTGAGATCCTATCATGCATATTTTCAGATTACAACGTTATGAAACTTGAAATCAACAAAAAGAAAAAATTTGGAAAGCACCCAGATACATGGAGGTTAAAGAATATCCTACTATAGAATGAATGAATAAACCAGGAAATTAAAGAAAAAAATATTTTTAAAATATATGGAAGCAAATGAAAATGAAAACATGAAAGTTTAAACCCTTTGGGATGCAGCAAAGGCAGTCTGAAGAGGAAAATATATTGTGATTCAGGCCTTTCTTAAAAAGCAAGAAAGGTGCCAAATGCACAACCTAACCTTACACTCAAAGGAGCTAGAAAAGTATTAGCAAATAAAGCTCAAAGCCATCAGAAGGAGGGAAATAATAAAGAGGAGAGCAGAAATAAACAATACAGAATGCAAAAATCAGTAGAATACATCAATGAAACTAAGAGCTGGTTTTTTGAAAGAATAAAAATCCCTAGCTAGATTCCTCAAAAAGAAAAGAGAGAGGACCCAAATAGATAAAATTAAGAATGAAAGAGGAGAGATGACAACCAATACCACAGAAATACAGTTATAAGAAAATACTATGAAAAATTATATGCCAACAAACTGTACAATCTGCAAGAAATTCCTAGATAGTCACAAACCACCAAAATTCAAATGGAAAAAGGAAAATTTGAACAGACTCATAACAAACAATGAAATTGAATCAGTTATCAAAAATCTCCTAACAAATAAGAGTCCTGGGCCAGATGGCTTCCCAGGGGAATTCTGCCAGACATTTAAAGCAGAGTTAATACCTCTTCTTCTCAAACTCTTCCAAAAAGTAGAAATGGAAAGAGTTTCCAAACTCATTCTATGAAGACCGCATTACCTTTATTCCAAAGCCAAATAAAGTCCCCAATAAAAAGAATTATAAGCCAATACCCGTGATGACCTTGAATGCAAAAATTCTCAAGACGATACTAGCAAATCTAATTCAACAGAACATTAAAAGAATTATTCACCATGATCAAGTGGGATTCATTCCTGGGCTGCAGGGCTAGTTCAATATTAGTAAATCAATTAACATTATACATAACATTAATAGAAAAGAGGATATGATCCTGTCAATAGGTGCAGAAAAAGCATTTGACTAAATACAGCATCTTTTCTTGACAAATACCCTCAAGAAATTCAGTATAGAAGGAACATACCTCAACATCATAAAAGACATATATGAAAGGCCCACAGATAGTATCATTCTCTGATATTAAAACTGAGAGTTTTCCCCTACCATAAGAAACATGACAACGATGTCCACTCTCACCACTGTTGTTCAACATAGTGTTGGAAGTCCTGGCCTCAGCAATTAGAAAACAAAATGAAGTAAAATTCGTCCAAATTGGCAAAGAATTGAAACTTTCATTCTTCGCAAATGACATGATTTTGCAAATGGAAAACCCAAGAGAATCCACCAAAAACTTGCTAGAGCTGATACTGGAATTCAGCAAAGAGACAGGGCATAAAATCAATGTATGAAAATAGGTTGCATTTCTCTACACCCATAATGAAGCAACAGAAAGAGATATCAAGGAATTGATTCCATTTACAATTGCACCAAAAACCATAAAATACCTAGGAATGAACCTTACCAAAGAGAAAATATCTGAATGCTGAAAGACATAGAAATCTTATGAAAGAAAGTGAAGAGGACAAAAAATGGGAAAACATTCCATGTTCATGGATTGGAAGAATAAATATTGTTAAAATGTCGATACTACCCAAAGCAATCTACACATTCAATTCAACCCCTATCAAAATAACACCAGCATTCTTCACAGACCAAGAACAAACCATATTAAAATTTGTATGGAACCACAAAAGATCCCTAATAGCCAATGTAATGTTGAAAAAGAAAACCAAAGCTGGAGGTGTCACAATCCCAAAATTTAACAGGTTTTACAAAGCTGTAATCATGAAGACAATATGGTATTGGCACAAAAACAAACACATAGACCAATGGAATAGAGAGTAGAGAACCCAGAAATGGACCCAAAAGTATATATCCATCTTATCTTTTTTTTTAAATGTTTTATTCATTTCTGAGAGAGAGAGACAGAGACGGAGACAGTGTGAGTAGCGGAGGGTCAGAGAGAGAGGGAGACACAGAATCCGAAACAGGCTCCAGGGTCTGAGCTGGCAGTCAGCACAGAGGCCGATGAGGGGCTCGAACCCACGAACCGCCAGATCATGACCCGAGCCAAAGTCGGATGCTTAACTGACTGAGCCACCCAGGTGCCTCTATCCAGCTTATCTTTGACAAAGCAGGAAAGAGTACCTAGTTGAAAAAGACAGTCTCTTCAGCAAATGATGCTGGGAGAACTGGACAGCAACACTCAGAAGAAAGAACTATGACCACTTTCTTAAGCCATACACAAAAATACATTCAAAATGGGGGCGCCTGGGTGGCTTAGTCGGTTAAGCGTCCGACTTTCGCTTAGGTCATGATCTCGCGGTTCGTGGGTTCGGGCCCCGCGTCGGGCTCTGTGCTGACAGCCAGCTCAGAGACTGGAGCCTGTTTCAGTCTGTGACTCCCTCTCTCTCTGACCCTCCCCTGCTCACGCTGTCTCTCTCTCTCTCTCCTAGAAATAAAAAACAATATTACATTCAAAATGAAGGAAAGACCTAAATGAGAAACAGGAAGTCATCAAAATCCTACAGGAGAAAACCTGTAGGCAGCCAAAAGGCAGCAACCTCTTTAACCTCGGCCACAGCAACTTCTTATATGACATGTATCTGGAGGCACGGAAAATAAATGCAAAGATGAAATATTGAGACCTCATCAAGATAAAAAACTTCCCCACAGTGAAGGAAATAATCAACAAAACTAGAAGGCAACCAATGAAATGGGAGAAGATATTTGCAAATGATATATTGGATAAAGCATTAGTATCAAAAATCTATAAAGAAGTTACCAAACTCAACACCCAAAAAACAAATAATCCAGTGAAGAAATGGGCAGAAGATATGAATAGAGATTTCTCCAAAGAAGACATCCAGATGGCTAACAGACACTTGAAAAGATGCTCAACATCACTCCTCATCAAATCAAAACCCGAATGAGGTAACACCTCACACCAGTCAGAATAGCTAAAATTAACAACTCAGGAAAACAGATGTTGGTGAGGATGTGTAGAAAGAGGAACCTTTTTGCAGTCTTGGTGGGAATGCAAACTGGTGAAACCACACTGGAAAACATTATGGAGTTTCCTCAAAAAGTTAAAAATAGAGCTATCCTATGGCCCAGCAATTGCACTACTAGGTATTTATTCAAAGGGGGGTATTAGACCAAGTGAAATGAGTCATTCAGAGAAATATAGATATGATATGATTAAACTCATTTGTGAAATTTGAGAAATTCAGCAGATGAACTCATAGGAAGGGAAGGAAAAATTAGATGAAAACAAGAGGGAGGCAAACCATAAGAGACTCTTAAATACAGAGAACAAATTGAGGGTTGCTGGAGGACAGTACTATTGGGGTGCTGGGTTAAATGGGTGTGGGGCATTAAGGAGGGCACTTTTTGGGTTGAGCACTGGGTGTCACATGTAAGGTATGAATCACTGCGTTCTACTCCTGAAGCCAAGACTACGCTGTATGTTAACTAACTTGAATATAAATAAAATAAAATGCCAGAAAATCAACCTCTAGGCTACCTGTTAACGTACCAGGTTTTTAAAAACAATTCTAGATATTTCTTAAATGGGAAAGGCTGTCAGTTCATATAATCTCAGGTTTGGAAGAGACCTTAGAGGTAATAATATACAAATGAGGAGATAGGCCCATGAAGAGCTAGGGTTATTCCTAAGTCCACATAGCTACTCCACTGCAGAGAATGGACTTATCATCCCCTGTTCTCCATTGTGAAACTTTTCCTAACCTCTTATTCATTTAAAAAATCTTGAAATTGAAGTCTAGATAATTCTTTATCAGTGCTCTATAAGTGCACCAGCCACTTATTTCCATTTTCCTCTATCGTATCATATCTCTTTCTCTTGAGTTGGATAACATATTAGTAAAATTTTGCTGTTTATCAAGTTAAACAAGACTGTTGAGATTATTTGCTGTCTGTTTCTAATTTTTTTGGCTTTTCTTTTCTGACACTCTATGAGAAAACCCATTCCGTGTGGCCTTTCCTGGTTTAGAGGAAACCAGACTTCAGGAACCCTCTTTACAAAGGCTTTACTATGTATGGAGTGCTCAATGCTAGTGTTGTGCCCTACAACATTCAGTAAGTTCCTAAACTGTCCCCTCTTTTCTTATAGCAGGCTCCAAGGGTCCTAGCTGCTTTGTTTTTCCTTGTATAGCTGTCATCACTTCCACAAGCCTGGATATGCAGTAGAACACTGTCTCCCCAGATTACCCATTACTTGCTGCCTCTGAAAGCAAGACCACACTCCTTTTGGTTTCCAGGGCTTTGCTGTTACTTGCTTAGGGAAATAAATGAGAAGTAATCATTGATTTGTATTAATTCAGCCAATCAGGATGTAGGTTGTTTCATCCCTTTCAGTCTTTTCCTGTATTTTCGTCCTCTTTTTTCCCACCTTTTTTCCTATCAAAGAGAAAGAAAAACAGAGAAACAGAAAATGCTGGTATTATTTGCTGTACTTTTCTAAACAAGTATAAAGTTCATGCTGCTGTGTTCATTTATCACTACTAAAAGAAAGGTAAATACATTTAATACCTCTAATAATTTATTTTGTGTATTCCCTAGGATTTTGTATATATACAGTTTCTGAGCAGAAATCATTTGAGTAGAGATTATTTTCCTTCTTTCTTTCCAACTTGGATGCTGTTTATTTTCTTGCCCAATTGCCCTGTCTAGAATGTCCAAGTATTGAATAGAAATAGTAAAAGTGGGCATCCTTATCCTGTTGCTGACCTTAGGGAAAAAGCTTTCATTCTTTTCTTCATTCAATATGATGTTAGTTGTGGGGTATTTTATATTTGTTGAAATGTAGATGATTATGTATTTTTCCTTAATTCTGTTAATGTTGTGTATTACACTGATTTTCACATATTGATCCACCCATGCATGTCTAGAGTAAAACCCAATTAGTTGTGGTCTATAATCATCTTCATGTACTGCTGCATTTGGCTGGCTAGTATATTTTTGAGAATTTTTGTATCTGTATTCATAAGGAATACTGATCTGTAGTTTTGTTTTCTTGTCTTGATGTCCTTGTATGGCTTTGGTATCAGGGTACTGGTGACCACATATAATGACTTAGGAAGTCTTTTTTCCTCTTATGTTTTTGGAAGAGTTGGAGAAGGATTGTTGTTAATTCTTTAAGTATTTGGTAGAATTCACCAGTGAAGCCATTGGTGCTGGACTTTTCTTTGTTGCTAAGTTTTTGATTACTTAATCAATGTCTTCACTTGTTATAGGTCTGTTCAATTTTTAAATTTCTTCTTTAGTTTTGGTAGTTTGTTTCTAGAAATTTGTCTATTTCATCTATCTAACCTTTTGATATTCTCTAAATCTTTATTTCTGTAATGTGTATACTTTCATTTATGAGTTTAGTAATTTGAGAATTTCTCTTTTTTTGTGAGACCAAAATGCCTTTTTTAATATAAAAAATACACAAAGTGGATAATTCCTATCATATGATACATTTCTATGAGTTTTAGAGTTTTTGGGGGGTATTTTTCTAGCTTTATTGAGATATAATTGACATATAACATTATGTAAGTTTAAGATGTACAGTATGATGCTTTAATATGGGTATATATTGCAAAAAGTTTACCACAGTAACATTAATTAACACATCCTTTACCTCACATAATTACCATTATTATGGTGAGAACATTAAATCTCTATTCACATAGCAAAAATACAGAATGGTTTGTGGATTTCCCTGTTCTTTCACAGGGATGTTGCTAGTCTTTGTAATATTCTAATTTTCATATATGTGCTGCTGAAGTGAGCACTCTCTTTTCTCATAATGAATTTAGTTGAATATGTTCGATCTTTACAAAGAGCCTTTATTTTCGTTGATTTTCTCTGTTCTAATCTTTATGTATCTCTGTACTAATCTTTATTATTTCCTCCCTCTGCTAACATTGGGTTTAATTTTCTCTTCTTTTTTAATGACATAAGGTATAAAGTTAGGTTATTTATTTGAGTTTTTTTTTATTTTTTACTTTTTTTATTTTTTTAATGTTTTTTTTTTTTTT
>NW_027533180.1:94421-94792 GCF_008692635.1 Crocuta crocuta
AGGCTCCAGGCCCTGAGCTGGCAGTCAACACAGAGCCCGATGTGGGGCTCGAACCCACGAACTGTGAGATCATGACCTAAGCCGAAGTCGGACGCTAAACCGACTAAGCCACCCAGGCGCCCCTTTTTATTTTTAATATATGCATTTACAACTATAAATTTCCCAGTTAGCTCTGCTTTTCTCTGTATCCCATAAAATCTCAGGAAGTTGTGGGTATTTTTATTTTAAATGTCTATTTATTTGGGTTTTTTGCGGGGGTGGGGGGGGAGATAGAGAATTTCAAGCAGACTCCACTCTGTCAGCACAGAGCCTGACACAGGGCTTGAACTCCCGAACCATGAGATCATGACCTGAGCTAAAATCAAAAGTTG
>NW_027533180.1:94946-98094 GCF_008692635.1 Crocuta crocuta
GCTTAACACATGTTCTGTTCTGGAGAATGTTAACTATTTTGTCTGTGATATTTATGTATCATTTGAGAAGAATGTGTATTCTGCTATTGTTTAGTGGAGTGTGCTATATAATTTGCTTACTTCTACTTGGTATTTAATGTTTTCCAAGTTTTCTCTTTTCTTATTGATCTCCCCATTTTTCTATTCATTATAGAAAGTGAGATATTAAAGTCTACAGCTATTAATTTTAAAACTTTCTATTTCTCCCTTCAATGCCATCAAATATTTTTTCCTTCAATTCCATCAATTTTTGCTCTATATATCTTAGGCTTTATTGTTAGGAGAGTATGTATTTATAATTATATTCATTTTTAGCTTTTTATTTTATTCAAATGTAATTAACATACGTGTTATAACTATTTTCAGTGTTATAATTATTTCCAGGTGTACAATATAACGATTCAACAATTCTTTGTTTTTCAGTAATCATCAAAGTAGTGTACTCTTAATCCCCTTTATTTTACCGTCTCCCTACCTACCTCCCATCTGGCAACCACCAGTTTGTTCCCTACAAAATATAGTCTCTTGTTTTGGTTGTCTTTTTCTCTTTGTTTTGTTTCTTAAATTCCACGTGACTGAAATCATGTATTTGTCTTTCTCCAAATAACTTATTTCAAGTATTATACACCCTAGGGTTATCCAAATTGCCGCAAATTGTAAGATTTCATTCTATTTTGTGGCTAATTATATACCACATCTTGTTTATCCATTTATCTATGGATTGACACTAGGGTTGCTTCTGTATCTTGGTTATTGTAAATAGTACTGCAATAAACATAAGAGTCCATACATTTATTTAAATTAGTGTTTTGTTTTCTTTGGGTAAATACACAGGATTAGAATTACTGGATCATATGGTAATTCTATTTTTAATTTTTTGAGGGATCTCCTTAGTGGCTGCACCAATTTGTATTCCCACCAGCAGGATTTTCATTGTTGTTGTTGTTTTGTCTCCACATCCTTGCCAAAATGTCATTTCTTGTATTTTTTATCTTAGCCATTCTGACAGATGTGAGGTGAAATCTCATTGTGGTTTTTATTTGCATTTCCCTACTGATTAGTGATGTTGAGTATCTTTTCATGTGTCTCTCGGCCATCTGTATATCTTATTTAGGAAAATGTCTGTTCATTTTGGTCCACTGCCCATTTCTTAATTGGGTTATTTGGGTGTTTTTTAAGTGATCTCTACACCCAGCGTGGGGCTTGAACTCACAACTGCAAGATCAAGAGTCTCATGCCGTACTGACTGAGTCAGCCAGGTGCCCCAAGGATTTTTTTTTTTTTTTTATTTTGAGTGGTAGAAGTTCCTTATATATTTTGGACATTAACCTCTTATCAGATATATTATTTGTAAATATTTTCTCCCATTCAGTACATTACCTCTTTGTATCGTTGATGGTTTCCTTCACTGTGAAGGAAATAAAAAACCTTTTATTTTGGGATAGTCTCAATAGTTTACTTTTGCTTTTGTTTTCCTTGTCAGAAGAGATATAACTAGAAAAATGTTTTTATGAATCTATGTCAAAGAAATTACTGTTTATGTTTTCTTTTTGTAGTTTTATGGCTTCAGGTATCACACTCATGTTTTTCATCCATTTTCAATTTCTTTTCATGTATTGTGTATGAAAGCAGTCCAGATTTATTCTGCATGTAGCTGTGCAGTTTTCCTAGCATCATTTGTTGAAGAGACCGCCTTTTCCCCATTATATATTCTTGCCTTCTTTTATGTAAATTAATTGGCAATGAAAGCATAGGTTTATTTCTTGACCCTCTGTTCCATTGATCTATGTGTCTATTCTTGTCTCAGTACAATACTCTTTTGATTATTACAGCTTTGTAGCAAATCTTGAGATAAGTTTTACTCTTCTTTCTCAAGATTGTTTTGGCTATTGGGGTCTTTTGTGGTTCCATACAAATTTTGGGATTATTTGTCCTAGGACTGTGAAAAAAATGTTGGTATTTTGATAGGGAATGCATTATATCTGTAGATTACTTTGAACGTATGGATATATTAACAATATTAATTCTTCCAGTCTATGAGCATGGATTATCTTTCCATTCAATTTTGTTATCTTCAGTTTATTTCATCATATTTTATAGTTTTTGGAGTATAGATTTTTTACCTTCTTGGTTAAGTTTATTATTTAGTTATTTTATTCTTTTTGGTGCAATTGTAAATTAGATTGTTTTCTTAATTTCTTGTTTTGCTGCTTCATTATTAATATATAGAAATGCACAGATTTCTGTATGGTAATTTTGTATCCTGCAGCTTTACTCAATTTATTTATCAGTTCTTCATTTCTCAGTAGTTTTGTTGGTGGAGTCTTTAGGATTTTCTATATATTGTACCATGTCATCTGCAAATAGTGACAGTTTTATGTCTTCCTTACCAATTTGGATGTCTTTTATTTCTTTTGGTTTTCTGATTGCTGTGTCTTCCAGTATTATATTGAATAGAAGTGGTAAGAATGGACATTCTTGGCTTGTTCTATATCTTAAAGGAAGAGCTCTTAGTTTTCACTGTTGAGTATGATTTTAGCTATGTTTCATATATCGCTTTTATTATGGTCCCTCTCAGCCTACTTTCTTGAGAGTTTTTGTCATGAATGGATGTGGTACCTTGTTAAATGCTTTTTCTATATCTATTGAGATGATTCTATAGTTCGAATCTTTTGTTAAGGTGATGAATAACATTGATTTATTTCAGAATATTGAATATATTTGCATGCCTGGAGCAAATCTAACTTGATTGTTTCTTAATGTATTGTTGGATTCAGTTCCAACAATACATTCGCTAATATATTGTTGAGGATTTTTACATCTATGTTCATGATAGATATTGGCCTACAGTTTTCTTTTTTTGTATTGTCTTTTTTTATTATTATTTCAGGTGTAGAATTTAGTGATTCATCACTTACAAATAAGACCCAGTGCTCATCCAAACACTTGCCCTCCTTAATGCCTATCACTCATTTAGCCAAAACCTCTCCAGCAACCCTGTTTGTTCTCTGTATTTAAGTTTCTCAAGGGTTGTGTCGCTCTCTCTTTATCTTTTTTTTCCCTGTCTTTATTTAGTTTTGGTATCAGGGTAATGTGGCTTCATACAATG
>NW_027533180.1:98336-98654 GCF_008692635.1 Crocuta crocuta
GACTTCATACAATGAATTTGGGAGATTTCTTTTCTATCTTTGAAATAGTTTGAGAAAAATAGGTATTACCTCTTTAAATAATAGGTTGAATGCATCAATGAAGACATCCAGTCCTGGACTTTAGTTTGGTGGGTGTTTTTTGTTTTGTTTTATTTTGATTTTGTAGGAGAGAGGGCAAGATGGCGGAGAAGTAAGGAGCTCCGTACTTGCACTCGCGCCCATACATCACACGGAAAAGATCTGAAGCCATTGGAAACCTTACAAAACCTGAGAGATTGGGAGAAAAAGGACGCAGAATCCACTGAGAGAGCCTTCTAA
>NW_027533180.1:98823-99974 GCF_008692635.1 Crocuta crocuta
GCTCCTGGCTGGCTGGAACTCGAGAGGGAAGGCAAGGAACTAAAAACTGGGAAATTAGCCTGTGAGTTCGTGTTTCGGGTGACGAGCCATAGAGGGACCCGGTTTTCCTCACTCCAGCGGGCTCGGGCTCAGAACACCCTGCGGGCAAGCCCCCACCCATGCGCTCCAGCCTGACCCAGATAAGGAAGGAGTGATTCTGACTCCGCCCCCAGAGCTCCGCAGGGAGCCTGGAATCGCCNTATTTTGCTTTTGTATTTACATTTCTTATTATAGTTTATTGTCAGGTTGGTTTCCATATAACCACCAGTGATCATCCCAACAAGTGCCCTCTTCCATGCCCATCACCCATTTTCCCCTCTCCCCCAATCTCCGTCAACCCTCAGTTTGTTCTTAGTATTTAAGAATCTCTTATGGTTTGCCCCCCTCCCTCACTCTCCTTACCTATTCTTCCCCTTCACCTTCTCTATGGTCTTCTGTTAAGTTTCTCCTGTTCCACATATGAGTGAAAACATACAGTATCTGTCCTCTGCCTGATTTATTTCACTCACGATAAAACCCTTGAGTTCCATCCACATTGCTACAAATGGGCAGAGTTCATTATTTCTCATTGCCATGTACTATTCCATTGTATAGATAAACCACATCTTCTTGATCCATTCGTCCGTTGATGGACACTTAGGATCTTTCCATGTTTTAGCTATTGTGGAGAGTGCTGCTATGAACATTGGGGTCCATGTGCTCCTATGCCTCAGCATTTCTGTATCCCTTGGGTANCAGTGCTATTGTTGGGTCATAGGGGAGTTCTATTGTTAGTTTCCTGAGGAACCTCCACACTGTTTTCCAGAGGGGCTGCACCAGTTCACATTAACACCAACAGTGTAGGAGGATGTCCATTTCTCCACATCCTGGCCAGCATCTAGAGTCTCGTGATTTGTTCATTTGAGCCACTCTGACTGGCGTGAGGTGGTATCTCAGTGTGGTTTTGATTTGTATTTCNGTTGCCTATTAGTCTTATTGTTTCTTTTGTCGTGCAGAAGCATTTTATCTTTATGAGGTCCCAATAGTTCATTTTTGTTCTTGATTCCCTTGGCTATGGAGATGTGTTGAGTAAGAAATTGCTGTGGTTGATGTCAAGGAGGTTGTTTCCTGCT
>NW_027533181.1:0-229 GCF_008692635.1 Crocuta crocuta
GTGTTTACGCTAGGAATTGAGTATGTAATACGTAACTGAGCCTCCGTGCCTGTGTGTTCCGGAACACTATCGTTGTGAAATGGCCTGGTCATTGAATGGCTGCATTCCGCCGAGCGAAGTTTCTCGGATTTAGCTAAGTGCACTGCCCCCATTTGATTCCACAACTGTATTCTAACCTGGGAACACATTCCTCATGCCGTTAGTTGAATGAGGCCTGCCCCACAATGTT
>NW_027533181.1:243-529 GCF_008692635.1 Crocuta crocuta
CACTTAGCATCTTCATCCACGCATGAGTCGCCAGACTACCCTAATGTGGTGGAACACCAGGTAAGTGAAAGCTGCATTCCGAATAGTGTCGTTGGACAGAGTGGAGTTTCTGCACTTCCCTCATAGGTGGCCGCGTGGTTATAAAAAAAGACTAGCATAGTGAAATAACTTAAGTTGAATATCCCGTTCCCCACCGTTTTCGGGCTCCCAGGTGAGTATGGAACACTTCAGTGACACATCCGTGCATGTTTCTTCAAAGAATACCACTGTACTCAAACGACGTGGG
>NW_027533182.1:0-533 GCF_008692635.1 Crocuta crocuta
CAAGGAGATCAAGGGTCTGGTATCGCTCCTGCCCTGGTGACTCCCGTGGACAGAAGCCTAACCTTAGCCAAGACTCTCTTTCCCATGGGGACTCAATTCCTCGGTCTGAGAAAACCACGCACCTGGGTCCCAAAAGTGGTGCCGAATGACTCGGCACGGCACAAGAAACATACCATGCCTTTCCCAAAACACGGATGCAGCTGCATGAGGGATCTCCTGAGGCCCTCCTGTAACCTGCCCCAAAGAGGACACCGGTCTTAGAAGCCAAAGCCAAAGGCTGACCTGCACCCTCCCAAAGGCCCTCAATTCAGCCCNGAAGACCCCTGCACTACTGGGGGTTCAGTGCCTGGAGACACCTGGGATCTAAGCCTAACCCTAACCCTAACCCTAACACAACCCTACGCCTAAGCCTAACCCTACGCCTACCCTTGGCCCTACCTCTAAACGTTAACCCTATATTGAACCCACACCTGCTAACGTGTCCTCACTTCAGCCCTCAAGAGAGATCACGGGACTGGTGCCGCTTCTGCCCT
>NW_027533183.1:0-7669 GCF_008692635.1 Crocuta crocuta
ACGCAGTTTAGTGCAGCCACAATGAAATAAGGCATTTGAGAAGTGATGTATAAGTCAGCGCATAATTGGAGCTATTTTGGAAATAGCCAGTATTTCTCATTATATCTTCAAAAAATGTTTTTAACTCTAAACTGACACTACTCCAAAAGGCATGTAGTAAATAAGAAATTTCTCACCTGAGACCCACAGCAACAAGGATATGAGGACCTGCCTCTGTGACACCATCTTGCTGTCCCTGCCTGCCCGATGCAGCTTAGCTTACATGGCAAAGGCCCCTTTTATCAAACCTGAGCAGCTGATCTGGGCCTGGGGGATGGTGCGGGAGGCCGGGAGGAGAGTCTATGCAAAGCACCTGGTGAGCAAAGAAGCAAACTGCATGAGCAGTGGGTTATGAAAGTATCTAATGTAAATTTAGAGAGAAAAAAATATCACCAAAAATATAGCTGTAGGACTAGTAACACAGAAGTCAACTTAGAAACTCTTAGAATAATTTACAAGTTGTAAAATGACAAACTGCTACAAACTCTAATGGTGAGCTTCTATTTGAAATTCAAGAATGTTGTTTAATGGATTGAGTTTCCAGAAATGATGAGCTAGGCTCTTCATAACAATAATCCTAGTAAAATTATAAAATATGCTGGGAAACAGTAAACAAACAAGGAAGGAAAGAAAGAAGGAAGATAAGAAGGGAGGGTCAGAGGGAGGGAGGGGGGAAAGGAACGGTAGGCACAAGAAGAAAATGGACAACTTTGGACCCAAAATTTTATAATCTCTGACCAAAGTTATTGGGACCCAAAATCATTTTTTTCCTGCAGATCTGTAAGGATCTGTAAGCACTTGAGCTCAGTTTTGGGGCTGTGCAAAAGGCCAGAGAGGGGGGGGACAGGCTCCAAACTTACTGCAGGACAAAAGTGGGACTCTAATATGAGCTATGGGAAGTCAGAATCCTGATTTTTAGTTATTCTATTTTTTCAGTTCAATATTTCCATTTGGTGTGAAATTAGTCAGTTATTTAACTCTAGATTCTTCCAAGAAAACTTAGCTCCAGGGTGCCTGGGTGGCTCAGTCAGTTGCTGAGCATCTGACTTTGGCTCAGATCATGATCCCACAGTTCATCAGTTCAAGCCCAAGATCTGTCTCCAGCCCCACACTGTGCTCACTGCTGTCAGCACAGATCTCGCTTTGGATCCTCTGTCCTCCTCTCCCTACCCCAACCAGGTTCCCATTCTCTGTCTCTCTCTCTCTCAAAAATAAATACACATTAAAAAAAGAGAAGAGAAAATTTCATTCCATCCAGTGGTTTCAGAAGTCAGCTCAGTGTTGCCTGTTCCTAGTCCTGCTGTTCATTCTCCAGCAGAGGGAAGGGTGGGGTTGGGGTGGGGGGCGTGCAATTCCCTTAAGAAACTGAGCAATAATCACCATCAGAAGGGCGTAGGATTTTGTGGCTACAGGTCTACTGCACATCCAGCTACTGAACTCTTCCAGTCTTTTCTGAGTGTGGCGGATGCGAGGTGCTTACTCGGTCAGGAGGCACATTAGTTGTTCTACGGGTGTCCATGCGACTTCTGCACCGGTTCTGAGCCTAAGAAATTTCCTAAGGCACAGCTATCCAATGTATCAAGTTGGGGATCATACCTCACCCCCATCTAGGGCCAATTCTCCCATCACTCAGCCCCCCAGTTTGCCCCTAGGGAGGGTTAATTTTATCTGTCACCTTAACTAGGCTATGGTGCCCAGTGGCGTGGTCACATGCCAATTTGAATGTTGTCCTGAAGGTAGTTTTTGATGTGATTAACATTTCAATTAGTAGATCTTGCATAACACAGGTTACTCTCCATAATGAGGGAGGGGGCCTCGTCCAATCAGTTGATGGCTTTAAGAAGCAAGACTGAGGTTTCCCAAAGGAGAAGCCATTCTNCTCACTAGATCCAGACAGACACACCCTCTCCAGCATCACACTTTTCCCTCTTGCTACTTCCAATCAGGGCCATGGTCCATCCTTACCCCCAGAGGCCGCCATCACCTTTCTAATTTCCTCACCATGTAGAGCAGTCTTTCTCTGTTCTTGTACTTCATGTAAATGGAATCAGGAAGTATTTACTTTCTGGTGTTTTGCTTTGTTGGCTCAACATGTTCTTTGCACTTCCTGTATGTTGTGTGGCAGTAACTTGTCCCTTTTCACTGCAAAATACTTTGTTGTTACAAGAAAATGTCACAATATCTTTAGCTTTCAATTAATAAATGGGTTCAGATTTGAATATGTTATCAATACAGTTTTTAAGAACATTCTTTCAATATCTTCGGTGGAGTTACGCACTCACTTCCCATGGATGGGTTCCAAGGCATGAAAGCACTGAGTCAGAGAGCTAGCCTCAGCTTTGGTAGATACTATGGAACAGTTATCTGAAATGGGGAACATCTTTACCCTCCACTAACCATGTGTAACATTTCCACTTGTGGTAAATCCTTTCCCCATACTGGCTATTGTCAGACTGTTTATTATCTCCGTATTGGTGGATCCTGAAGTAGTTGTACTGTTGTGAAAATTTAAATCTCCGTGATGACTAATGATTTTGAGGAATATACCACAGGTCTACTATTGAGTTGCTATTTGATAGTTTGTTTCTTGGGCGGTGCTTGGTCTAGTCGCACACACACACAGTTGGTTTTCTTTTTTTCTAAAGAGTTCTTTATATTCTGAAAGTAAATTTTTTTTTGTCAGAATGTGAATGAGTATATCTTCTCCCATTTTATGGTTTATCTATTTGCTTCCTTAATGATACATTTGAAAAGGAAATATCAACTCTAATGAGTACTAATTATTTTCATTTTTGCCCCCTGTCATTTTGTGGTGACAGGGGTGGGGGGAAGGTGGGTCTGTGCACAGATCTAATGTCTATTTTGTTCTCTCTTGCTGGTAAATGACTTTATGCCTGGCTTAGTATGTGTGAAACTTGCTTCTGCTGTTTTCTGGTACTCAGATTAAGGAGAAGTAGCTTATTCCCACCAACATGTAACTCTCAGTGTCAAATGATATAACCACAAATAACAATAACCTATTAGTTGTGCTTGCCTGAACTGGCATTGGTCCATTTACCCGGGAGATATTGGCATGAGAGCCTCCATCGGCTTGAGTTCACTGATTTAATAGAAATGATGGAGAGGAGGGCCTGTGGTGTGCTGCTTAGATTCCCCTTTGCAAATATGAGCTGTACCGCTGCAGGTGCTGTGAGGGATGCCTGCAGGCCACGCTCTGCTGGTCGCCCTCTGAGGACATTACCTTGCTGAAGAACGACCTGGTGCATGGTTACACTTCTTTTCCAGGAAAGACAATACTTACTGGATGCAAGGGTACAAAGGCCCAGCCCCCTTGCTCCACTCCATCAACTCTGTAGAGTGATTGCATCTCTAGACATCCCTGTGGGCTGGCGATGGCTTTTCTTGAGACCCATCACAGCTCAGTTCTCTATCTGTCCAATCCTGCTTCCTGTCTCTCCATTTCAAAGATGCACATCTCAAGAACGCTCCGTAATGAAAAAATCTAAACTCGCTTTCTCTCAGAGTTGGTTTCCCAGGGAATCTTGAGATTCCTATGGGGAATGGGTTTCCCATTGTCACCGTGTAACGAATGGGATCAGGAAACAGCACAGGCCAGAAAGTAGTGATAACCTTTCACAGGTGAAATGTGTACAGTTTCCAAAAGGGACAGCAGGTGCAGAGTGATGTCAGAAATAGGGATCTGTGGCAGTGACTAATAGATCATGGCTTAGTAGGGATTGAATTGATGTGTAGACCCTTGGAGTCATGCATATGACTGGAAAACTAGGTCTGTTGAGCTGAAGCCTACAATCACAGCTTCTGACTCAGTGACTGGACCTAAGACAGTTCACGTTCCAGAGAGCACTGCTTGAAGGTGATGCCACGTCCTCTGGAGAAATTTAGCCAGAGATTTTTGGAGAACATTTGCTTCAATATTTTCTGAGAGGAACTCAGGGCAGTTTCCTCAAAGCAAATGGGAACTAGAGAAAGGAAAATATCCATATTTTCCCAGTCATGTAAGCTCTCCAAGTTTGTCTAATATCTAAGTGTGAATACGAATTTGGATAAAAGCTGGCTATCAGAGGGACATGAGGGAGGCTCAGTTGGTGAATCATCTGACTTTGGCTCAGGTCATGATGTCATAGCTTGTGGGTTCAAGCCCCACATGAGGCTTGCTTCAAATTCTGTTTCCCTCCCTCTCTGCCTCTACCTTGCTCATGCTCTCTCTCTCTCTCTTAAAAATAAATATTTTTAAAAATTATGAAATACATTACATTTTCATAAGAAATTGATTTTCTGGGGTGTCTGATTTCAGATCAGGTCATGATTCCAAGTTGTGGGATTGAACCCCATGTTTGATTCCATGCTGATGGTGAAGCCTCCTTAGGATTCTCACTCCCTTGCCCATCCCCCTGCCTTTTCCCCACTCACCTACTCTATGGCTGCAAAAAAAAAAAAAGTTAAACAAAGAAGGAAACTGATTTTTGTCATTGTCTCCAAACATTATGCTTTCAATATATCCTTCTTATTTTATTCCCTAAATGGACATCAGGGCAGAAACTATACTCACACAGTTTACAACATTTTTTTTTCTTTATATCTTTATTTATTTTTGAGGGACAGAGAGCACAAATGGGGGGTGGGGCAGAGAGAGGAGGGGGAGAGAGGGACAGAGAGAGGGACAGAGAGACAGACAGAGACAGACAGAGAGAATCCCAACCAGGTTTTATGCTCCGCATGGAACCAGCCACAGCTCAGTCAAACTGAGCCATAATCAAGAATCAGATGCTTAACCGACTGAGACACTCAGGTGCCCCATGGTCTCCAACATGTCAGTGGTAACAGAAACAGAGCCACCATCAACAGCAAAGGCAGCCAAGCCAAGACATTGATGATGATATACACCGGCATCAACACGAACCAGGACAAGCTCCTACACATATTCTTAAATGTGTCTCTACTCTCATCTCGGGGATTTCATCCTGGTTCAGTGGAAGTAGGTAGAGAGCAGATTCACCCCGAGAGTTGATAAGGTGAAATCTGAAGATGCTGCATATTATTTCTGCAACAAGATGATCCTGCACTTCTCACGGTAGTATCCTCTGTTACAAAATCTCCAAAGCCATCAGTGGGAATGTTCAGTATGTGGTCAAATTCTGTGATCCATGGGTACCTGTAGACTTTCGGTATGCAAATGCACACTGGCCTCCTTTCTCTGTTTGCCAGGCTGTACCTGACATACCTGATGAGGGAGAGACTGTAAGAGCTTTCCATGACATTGTCCAGATGAGACGATGACCTCATTTTGAAGTGGAGATAAGTTCACGTGGCCGCTTCCCTGTCTTCTGCCACACCTATCATTTCCACGTCCAAAAAAGTCAAAGGCACCAGTGGAGCCTGCTTAGGTTCTAAATTACAGCAGTAAACACAATCTTCCTCCCCCCCTCAGCACACTCACACGTATCCACACATTCATTTAAACTCTTCCCTAAACCTGGGGCACCTGGGTTGTTCAGTCGGTTGATTGTCCACTTCTGCTCAGGTCGTATTCTCCCGAGTTGGAGCCCCAATCCTTCTTAGGCATTCTACATTCAAAGACTTACATCTACCATCTCATTGTAACTTCNCGATTAGAATGCATCAGATGGGGAATTGTGTCAGTACTAAGTTTAGGCTTCAAGATGGCTTGTGTGCTTTTACTTTCTCACTTGAGGCCTTGCCACCTGTCACAGAAGCTTGGGATTTGTCTGCCACACAATGAGGGACATGAGACCCAGTCGCCCAGACAGCCCCAGCTGTTAGTCAGCTAACCACACCAGTGTGAAAGAGAGGAAAGGAATGTGAGCCTTTCTGTAACAAAAGCACCTAGTTGACCTATCAGCCAACATTAAACACATGAGCAAGCCAGCCAAAGCCAATGAAGATCAATCAGGCCTGGTTCGTACTGACAGAACTGTTCAACCAACCAAAAAACATGACAGCAATAAAAATGCTACCATTCGAAGCCACTATGTTTTGGGGGCGATTTATTACATAACGATAGCTAACCAATTCGTCATTCGATTTTAAATTTCTTCTCACTCTTACCCCACGAAGCTTTGAATCCCTCATTTTTCTTTATAGCATTTCCAAAACAACATAGTATTCACTGATACAGGTATATATTGTCTGTCCCTACCAACTGGGGTCATGGCAGATATCTTTCCTCTTGACACATAATAAACACGCAGAAAGAATATTTGGGGGGCCCTTGGGAATCTCAGTCAGTTAAGCATCTGATATTGGCTCAGGTCACGATCTCACAGTTCCTGGTTCAAGGCCCAGGTTGGGCTCTGCGCTGATAGCTTAGAGCCCGGAGCCTGCTCAGGATTCTGTGTCTCCCTCTCTCTCTGCCCCTCCCTCATTCACACTCTCTCGCTCAAAAATAAACAGTAAAAACAGAAACTAAAAAAAACAAAAACAAAAACAAAACCCACACATCGGGAATGAATTCTATGAATTCCTTAATATAGGTACTTTAACAACATTTCTAATCATTATGAGAAGCTCTTTTGTAGCTAAGAGAGTTCAGAGCACACTGACCAGGTTTGTTACGGTCTTTCCTGAAGCTTAATTTGATCAACCTATGTAACTCAGAAGGAGGTGAAGATCATACTAAAATTCTTGGGACTTTCCTATTTTTACACTGAAATAGGCATGTTGGTCAAATGTTTTCCAAGGGACACAAGTTATGGAACACTTAGAGCCGTGAGTCCCTTCAGTCACAAGACTAGACCTGAATGCCCAAGAGAAGACTTTAAAGAAAGAGATGACAAATGGTGGGAACACGTGCTGAGAAACACTAGCCCATATTTCTAGAGTGACGTGATTAACGAATTAGAGAAGTGTCTTTGTGAGAAAGTACACCTGGAAGAAATGGAGAGAGAGAGAGAACGGAAGGTACAAAAGGAGATAGAACAGAAATGAATGTCGGTACATTGGCAAAAAAGCTGGGAAACAGGGTTCACAAAGGAAAAGGAATGAGGGAGAGAGGGATGCTACCTTTAGTGTAGGAGGTTCTGAATCTAAGAGGTAAAAGTTATAATATTGGTAAGGTCTAGAGTTGGAAGGTGACTGTGGGTGAAGAAAGGTGACCAAGAGAATAAGGAAATACAGGAGAAATGTTCAAGAGTCAAGGAGGCACAGGGAAGAGAGAATTCATCCATCAAGGTATGAAATTTGCCAGACCCTTCGCCAAAGGGTATAGACGAACTTTACAGGCTCAACTATGCCATCTGTCCATGCAAAGCACACGAGGTCTTATGACACAAAAACTCCTGACAGCCTCTCTAAGACGTCTTTACAGCATTTATGTTCACTAATCTCCCACAAAAAGGGATCCAGAAAAAGCTACCCCCATTAATTATCCCCTGGCCTTCAACAGCCCTGTAAAGAAGAAGTCGGGAGAGGTGGCTTCTCAGGCAGACCCAGGAACGTGCACATTCAGGGCTGAGTAGGGAAGCAGCAACAGGTGCAACGAAGCCTCCCTGACCCAGGGCCCTGGGGAGGAGGTTTGCGTACGAGGCTGAAGCATTGTGGGAGGATCACTGTTACTCTGTTGACAGTAATAGGTCGCCACATCTTCAGCCTG
>NW_027533184.1:0-11849 GCF_008692635.1 Crocuta crocuta
GAGAATCCCTACTCAGATTCCTGTCCATCGGCCAGTGGAAAGGGGGCTGGATGATGTCTGAAGGCTTTTGCAAGTATACCAATTATGAAAATTCTCGTAAGACAATATGAAAATGAACAGAGCCAAATTATAACTCGAGTTTCCTTAACGGCCTAAGTCTTGTGAAAAATAACGATTTTGATATCTTTTGACTTTCCCATCCCCATTTGCACAAAGGAACAAGACAAGCAGGAGACTGCTAGACTTTACAAAATCACCGTGTACTCCAAAAACTGTCTCCTTGATGCAAGGTTCTCCTGGAAAGCTTTGATCTGCCGAGCATCATTTCGATTACTGGCGGTTCCTTATAAGGATTCAAAATCAGGAGAACCCATATTACCTGATCCCACCTCGCTGACACATACCACGTTTGTGCTCCTTGGTGAAGGGGGATGAGAAAGGAGAGGGTCACCTTGCCGGTGTACGTCCTGTGTTCACATTTTCCTGAGCGCCTCGTCTTTCAGTCTTCCTGTCATTCTCCCCATCAGCCTCTGTGACCCATCACCCTGCAATGCAGTTTTTTAATAATTATACTCTTTTGAATTATATTTTCATCGTAAAGACACAGGGAACATGACACTTGTCCAAGTAGACAGCACATGATTGTTCGATCAATGCACAGAGTTGTGCAGCTTGTCTCCAGACTCTCCCATCTAACAGGACTAATTCTCCTCCAGCTTGGGATAGCCACACCTCCTTGGCTCCTCCCCAATTTCTTGTCAAACCCGCATCTGCCCTCTGCGACCAGGAGACCTTGGCTAGTTTCCAGTACCCATGGAATGGCGTACAGAGAGATTTGTTTCCTGGAGATGGGCTTATTTCGCTCAGATGAATGTCTCCCGTGACATTCCTGTTTCCATACATGACAGGATATGCTTATATTCTGAAAGCTACATAATATCATGGTGTATGAATATATCACTTTTTCTTCAAAATTCCTGTGTTAATGGGTAGTGGACTAAAATGTCCATATCCTGACTATGGTGTACATACTGGAATGAGCATGGGATCGCATGTAGGACTTTGACACAGTGATTTCCTTTCCTTTGGATGCTCATGTATGCTCATGTTCATGATTACTGGGTTTCATCGGAATTCAAGTAGCCATCATTGGCGTCAACACAAGACCGTCTTCCATGAAGGTTGCTCCATTCTGGTTTACGATTGACCACTGTCCATGCTTCAATTTTCCACATTGTTACCAACACCTATTTTGGTGTTTGCTTTTGGGTTTTTGGTTTGGATCGAAGCCATGCTAACAGATGAAGTGGTATCTCCTTGTCCCTTATTTGCATTTCCCTCATGATTCGTTATGTCCGTGCCATTTCCACATTCTGGTAGCCAATGATTTTGTATCCCCCTGGAGCCATGACTATGCAAGTCTGTTCCCCATCCTCCAATGTGTTTAGGTGCTCTTTCTTCCCATTTTTTCCAATAAACGCTTTTTCTGATGGAAGGTTTGTGAGCAATATTTTCTTGTAGTGTGTAGGCTGCCTTCTCCATCTGTGGATTGTTGAAGACACTACCCTTGGCCCGTGTGCTGTCTTGACGAAGACGCCATCAATGTGGGAGAGTACTTGTGGACTCTCTGTTCTTGTCCATGGTCTATGCCCCTATTCAGTGACTCCAGGATCATAATGTGTTCTTTCTGTCGCTTTTTACTGAGTTTTCCTGTCTGTAAGGATGGAGCCACTGCCTTGCTCTTCATTCTCAAGGACATTTTGACAGTGTGGGCCACTTTTTGCTTCCGTATGTACTTTAGGATTTTGTATTTCTATTGTGATTGACATTGTGTTTTACATAGATGTTCATTGAACCTGTCATCACTTATTCTAGGAAGGGGCCATTAACCTTCGTCTTTTAGTTCCTGAAGGCCTCACATTGTGCCTGGCAGGAGCCCAGGAAGTTCTTCCTTCCACGTGCAAAGTCAGATCCGGCCCTCAACTAACGTCAGAGGAAGAAGCAGAGGAGCAGCACTTATGTCTTCTATGTCTTCTTCATCTTTGGATTTTCGTACTGTGCGATTGAGGGTGGAATCTGTCCTAAATCAATTAAACACAATGGCTTCTTAACTCAGTGCCTTCCACAAAAATAATACAATAATAGAAAACCTCTGATTGCTCCCCCACACCAGCCACATTTCAAGTGTCCCATAAGAGTTGTAATTTCTGGATGTGAACCTAGAGGGGCAAGGCTTAATGAGCAGGTAAAAAGGACAGTACGAAGGTGATTTCTGTTGATTCTGTGTCTCATGGGAAGGTCTGAAAGTGCGATCCACATCTTCCTGAAGGGCTCCACCTACGCCGAGCCATTTGAACCTCTGCAAACCAACAGAGAGTTCAGGCAGATACTGTCTTACCCTCGGAAACCTCAACGTGAGTAGGACTATCAGGAAAGCCATTCTCGCTAACCAGATTACTCCTATTTCTGTTCCAACAGATTTGTGCTTGGAGAGCACAGCAGAACCCAGCAACAAGGAGCCTGAAGACTCTGCAGGTAGGGAGCGGCACTATGTTACTGACCAGTTCACGAGCAGCAAATTTTGTTATTTCATATCATTCTTCCAAAGTGACTTGGGTTTTCCATGGCAGGCTCTGTCGATTAAGCGTCTAACCTTGGCTCAAGTCATGATCTCAAGGTGCGTGTAGCAGATCTCTCCATAGGGTTCTGTGCTGACAGCTGCGAGCCTAGAGTCTGCTTCAGATTCTGTGTCTCCCTCTCTCTCTTACCCCCGCCCACCCCCGACTGTACCCTGTGTCTCTCACTCTTGAAATATAAATAAGTGTTAAACCATTTTCAAAGGACGTTGGACATACCCTCTGAATGACTATCGTTGCCTTTGTCTAGGACTCTGTTTGCTCTGCTCTTGCTTTGGGGTTCGTTGGCCTCTGTCACTCTTTCTTATCTAGTTTGCTCCTGGCACCAGGATGACAAAAGAGCTGTGCCACCAAAACACAGCATCATCAGATACTCATAGTGTTATCTTTTCTGACATTGCAGAGCACGCTGCTGGAAAGTGAAAGCGGTATGTATTCTGGAGTCACTCCCTTGGTAAGGAGAAATCTGGAAGATGAGAAAGGTGAGACTTTCTTGCAGCTTACTGTTCAGAGTCACCCTGAATCGAGCTGCTGCTAGTATGAGACTAAGAGCATTGCATTCCAAAGGGTTCTCAAGGCAAAAACTTATGGTCACATGGTACCTACCCTTGAAGCAGCTGTACGGTCTTCAGATGGTGTAGCTTTGTGTATAGGGTGGTAGGTGTGTCTACATGTGAATCCGTGTGATGTAAGTCTCAGTGCTCGTGTGTGTGTGTGTGTGTGTGTGTGTTTACGTTGGTGTGTCTGTACGCATGCGCAAGCATCTGTTTGGTGCGTGGTGTGTTTCTCTGGAAGTATATAGACTTCCCTAAGCATTACTCTTAATGGTGTCGACTATATCAACAAAAAATCCCATCACCATTACATCAGGAGGGATGATACATATTACAATGAACCAAAAAGTACAATATAAACGTGGTCATTCTTTGCCAAAAGGAAAACAAATGTCCCATTGTATAGTGTCTGTCACAGAGTCAGTAACAATAGGACCTCAACACCTGGTAGATCTCGTGGCACAATTGGTCATGGTCCTCCACTCTTGCCACTTTTCTCACACACAGCCTGATTCATCTGAGGCTGCACAGTGAGTCTTCCCAATGTCACTCTGGTCACAGAGTGTTGGGGCAGGGCTTCTTCCTTCTGCGGGTGGCTTTGTGTTGAGCCATGTGCTTATCCCAATCTGGTGGGAATTGGCGATATCAGGAACTTCTAGGACTAGGCAGGGAGACTCTCTCCTCCTTTCTCCACCTTCTTGGAATGGCATCTGACATTTCTCTGCAGATACTGCTGCTGAGAATAACCTGTCTTTCTCAGATGAAAACTCCAGCACCCATCGCTGACCCCCGTTGCAGTTCTGAGTGCTGGGCAAAAAGTGTAAATCCAAGAGACCAACAAGGTCTTTGTCAGAGACTGGGCGTCAGTGTGAGGGCTTGGCTCTCTTCCAAGGAGCACCGTAGGCGATGTTGTATACTGGGATGTATTGAAATAGCACCTCAACAGTGTGGGGGGAGAATCCCTACTCAGATTCCTGTCCATCGGCCAGTGGAAAGGGGACTGGATGGCGTCTGAAGCCTTTTGCAAGCATACCAATAATGATAGTTCTCGTAAGACAATAGGAACATGAACACAGCCAAATTCAAGTTTCCTTAACGGCCTAAGTCTTGTGAAAAATAACGATTTTGATATCTTTTGACTTTCCCATCCCCGTTTGTACAAAAAACAAGACAAGCAGGAGACTGCTAGACTTTACAAAGTCACCGTGTACTCCAAAAACTGTCTCCTTGATGCAAGGTTCTCCTGGAAAGCTTTGATCTGCCGAGCATCATTTCGATTACTGGCGGTTCCTTACAAGGATTCAGAATCAGGAGAACCCATATTACCTGATCCCATCTTGCTGACACTTACCAGTTTGTGCTCCTTGGTGAAGGGGAATGAGAAAGGAAAGGACCACCTTGCTGGTGTACATCTTATATTCACATTTTCTTGAGTGCCTCGTCTTTCAGTCTTCCTGTCATTCTCCCAATCAACCTCTGTGACCCTTTGTCCCGCAACACAGTTTTTTTGACATGACACCTTGATTAAAGTATATTTTTGTGCTGAAGACATAGGGAACACGACATCTGTCCACGTACACAGTACATGGTTGTTAAATCAATGCACACAGTTATACAGCTTGTTTCCAGACTCTCCCATCTAACAGGACAAATTCTCCTCAACCATGGGATAGCCACACCTTATTGGCTTCTCCGCAAGGTCTTGACAACCCCCATCTGCCCTCTGCGACCAGGAGACCTTGACTAGTTTCCATTCCCCTTGGAAATGCAGTCAGAGAGATTTGTTTCCCTGAGATGGGCTTATTTCACTCAGATGAATGTCTTCCGTGACATTCCTGTTTCCATACATGACAGGGTATGCTTATTCTCTGAAAGCTACATAATTATATGTCGTATGAATATGTCACTTTTTCTTTCAAACTCCTGTCTTGATGGGCAGTGGACTAAAATGTGTACCCTGTGGGTGTATATACTTCAATGAATTGTGACTGCATGTATCACTTTGACACGGTGATTGCCTTTCTATTGGATGTATGCAGAGGCTCAGCATACTGGGTTTTATGCTTTTACTGGGTTTCATGGGAAGTGAATTTTCCATACTGGAGACCACTCAAGAGAGTCTTCCGTGATGACTGCACCGTGATGGATGGTTTACGCTGTCAGTGCTTTAGTTTTCCGCATCATTACCAACACCCTCATTTGTAGTTTGCTTTTTGGTTTTTGGTTGAATCCAAGCCATACTGACACATGAAGTCGTATCTCCTTGTTCATCATTTGCATTTTCCTCATGATTTGTTATATCAGCTCCTTTTCTCAAGCTGTTAGCCATTGATTCTCTTTCCCTCTGGAGCCATGACTATGCAAGTCTTTTCCCCATCCTCCAATGTGGTTAGGTGCTCTTTCTTCCCATTTTGCAAATGAATGCTTTCTCTGATGGACGATTTGGCAGCAATATTTTCTTGTAATGGGTAGGTTGCTTCTCAATCTGTGGATTGTTGAAGAGACTACCCTTGGCCCGTGTGAAGCCTTGACGAGGACTCCATCAATGTGGGAGATTTCTTGTGGACTCTCTGTTCTTGTCCTTGGTCTATGCCCCTGTTCAGTGACCTCACTACTATAATGTTTGCTTTCTGTAGCTTTCTACTGATATTTCCTGTCTGCAAGGATGGAGACACCCCTTGCTTTTCCTTCTCAAGGATATTTTGACTATGTGAGCAAATTTGTGCTTCCGTATGTATTTGAAGATATTGGATTTCTAGGGAATGACATTGTGATTTTGATAAGTGTGTCATTGAATCTGTGATCACTTATTCTAGGAAGTGGCCATTGACCTTCCTCTTTTAGTGCCTGAAGGCCTCCCATGGTGCCTGGGAGGAGCCCAGGAATTTCTTCTTTCCACGTCAAAAGTCAGATCTGGCCCTCAACTAATGTCAGAGCAATATGCAGGGGAGCAGCGCTCATGTCTTCTTCATCTTTGGAATTTCATGCTGTGCGATTGAGAGTGGCATATGTCTCAAATCAATTTTATACAATCGCTTCTCAACTCAGTGTCTTACACAAAAATAATACAATAAAAGAAAACCTATGATTGCTCCCTCACACCAGTCACATTTCAAGTGTCCAATAACAGGTGGAATTTCTGGATGTGACACTTAGAGGGGCAAGATTTAGTGGGCAGGTAGAAAGGTAGTACACTGTGATTTCTGTAACTTCTCTGTCTCATGGGAAGGTCTGCAAGTGTGAGCCATGTCTTCCTGAAGGGCTGCACCTACGGTGAGCCCAGTGATCCTGTGGACACCTACATGGAGTTCAGGAAGATGCTGTCTGACCCTCGGAAACCTCAACTTGAGTCAGAGTGCCGGGCAAGCCCTTCTCGCTAAGAAGATTCTCTATACTTGTGTTCCTACAGATTCGTGCATGGAGAGCACAGCAGAGTCCAGCAACAGGGAGCTGGAAAACTCTGCAGGTAGGGAGCAGCACTCAGTTGGGGACAGTGGGAGAGGGCGGCAGGAACTGTGAGGTTTCGCCGGATACTCTGGAGTCCGAGGAAACTGGTCAGGAAACCAGAAAGGAAAGGGGAGTAGGTGCACAAGTCTGCTGTGTTCTTTGCAGAGGTCTCAGACATACTATCAGTGAAATGTGTCCATGGGCATTGAGGGGGCTGTGGTTGTCATCCCCGTTTCTTACTGCGCTCTTTTGAATCATCTTTCCCATCAAACCACAGTTGCGTCCCTTTCCCATTGCCAAAGCCAAAGCTTGGGTAGCAGCTTTCAGAAATTGCACGTGGGGGATTCAGGTCTTTCCTGTCATGGATCCACAACGCACATGACCTGAGAAACAAGCACCCAGCAGTCAAAACACAGGACAGTGTGGGAAGGGGTCGTAATGACACGGGGATGTAGCCTTCTTTTAGCCCTGGGAAGAGCGTAGAAAGGTCACTTCCTTCATGCCAGTCATGGGTCCTGTAGAGAAGCTTCCGCAACATGACCTCAAAGGACATGCCCCGAAAAAAAACCCATTGAGGCCCGTTTTTCCGTGAGGTAATGGCTAGACTTTTGAATTCATTAAGTCCGTCATTGTTCTAAGACGATAGACAGTAAGAAGCATTTCTATATCAATACAGCAGGTCGAATATTCCCCAAGTGTCTAGTCCATGATTTGTGCACATTAGCTACCTTTTGAACAGAGATCAAATTCGATCTCCCCATGAAAGAGCGGGTCCAGATTTTTCGATGTTAGTAGACGTGCTTGACAACAGGTGTCGCTTAAGATAAACTTGAACAGATAATACCGCAAGTTCCAGTACACCACCTCTCCACTTTCCCTCATTTCAAACATCTTCCATGAGCATGAGACATAGGTCACTTTGAATGAAAGAACATCAATCCTTCTTATGAAGTCAAGCCTACACGTTCTGCCGAAAGACATTCCAGGGGATTTAGGATTCTATGCGATTGACAGTGCAGAATTTCAAGTATTCCCATGGCCGAAAGAGACAGGAATTGAACCCCTACTGTTCATGACAGCAGTCTCCACGGGAGCCAAGAGACACCACCCAAAAGTCCATCAAGGGATGAGAGCATGAATAAAATAGGAATCATGCACACAACGGAAAACTCCTCAGACATTCACGGATGCTTTTCGTCAAGCACAAATTACAAAGAGGACATGATAACACAGAATCCCAGCAAACACATGATGTAGATCCTAGGGTAAGAATTGATTTTCAAAGAGACAGACATGATAACCTGGCTGAACTTCCAACAATCAAGAGAGGCTATGAGACCCCTATCTTACACGCAAGGTACTTCTAGGTTTCCCCGAGTTTTCTCAACCCTCTCACCTTTAACAGGATCATTTTTGCTCAAAAGACAAAAGCCCTATGGCCCATAAATTTCCTGCTCCTCTCCTGTGCCATCTCTTGTACCCCAAGAGGATGCCCAGCAGCGGCACAGTCCATAATTACTATTCACCCATATGCAAATGCTCACCTCATGTTCACATCAATAGAAACTGTGACTAGTTCCCGAGCTGCCCCAGCAGTGAAATTCATTGATCACCCATCTCCATAGTGTTGTGTCCATGACTCGCGTCGAGCAAAGCAAAGCTCCTGGAATAAGTCCTGAGCACTCCCACTGGTATCCTGAAACTATCTGTGTATCTTCTTAGGTACCCCCTATGAGTTCACAGAAGTCATTCCATTTAATGCTGGAGATGGAGACAGCACATCGACCTCCGAGGTATGCTTGCCTTTCTTTGTGTAATGAAGATTGCTTTATTTCACTTTCAATAGAGTAACGTATCTAACTCTCAGCATGCACGCACCTGTGTGTATATACGACTGACTTAATATGGGGATTAACCACTGACAGACTGTGCCCAAAGGATACCAGATTGCAAATGTGTTTTACAAAGAGCAGGATCAGTTACCATGTGCAGGATACTGACCAGTTCATGAGCAGCCGATTTTTGTGCTTGCATAGCATTTTTCCATGGGTGGCTCAGTCGATTAAGCGTCCAACCTTCGCTCAATTCATGATCTCACGGTACATGAGGTAGACCTCTGCATAAGGGGGTGTGCTGACTGCGGAGCCTAGAGCCTACTTCAGATCTGTGTCTCCCTCTCTCTGCCCTTCCCCGACTCTACCCTGTATGCGTGTCTCTCTCTAGAATATAAATACACATGACACAATTTTCAAAAGGATGTTGGACATACGCTCTGTAGGAATATTGATGTCTTTGTTTAGGACTCTGTTTGCTCTGCGCTTGGTTTGGGGTTCTTTGCCTCTGTCGCTCTTTCCCATCTAATTTGTTCCTGTCAAGATGACAAAAGAGCTGTGCCAACAGAACACAGCATCATCGGATCCTCATAGTGTTTTGTTTTCTGACATTGCAGAGCACCCTGCTGGAAGGCGAAAGCGTATGTATTCTGGAGTCACTCCCTTGGTAAGGATAAATTTGGAAGATGAGAAGGGTGGGACTTTCTTGCAGACTTACTGTGCAGAGCCACCCTGATTCCAGGTGCTCTGGGTCTGAGAATAAGGACATTGCATTGCAAAGGGGTTCTCCAGGAAAAGACCTGTGGTCACATGGTAGGGCCCCAGAAGCAGAGGTACTGCCACTGGGTGGTGTAGGTTTGTGTGCAGGGAGGTAGGTGTGTCTACATGTGAATCCATGTGATGTAACTCTCAGTGCTCGTGTGGGTGCGTGCGCGCGCACGAGCACGCATGTGTTTTGTGTATGATGTGTTTCCCTGGATGTATATAGACTTCCCTAAGCATTACTCTTAAAGGTGGTGACTGTGCCAATACAAAATCCCATCGCCATTAAATCACGAGGGTTTATGCGTATTAAAATGAATCAAATAGTGCAATGTATATGTGTTCATTGTACGCCCAGCACATGTGAGCATGTACAAGGGAAACCAATATCACATCGTACAGTGTCTGTCACAGAGGCAGTGACAATAGGATCTCACTTCCTGCAAGATCTTGTGGCACAATGGTCATGGTGTGTCACTCTTGTCTCTTAACTCACACACAGCCCTCTTTATCTGAGGCTCCACAATGAGTCTTCCGAGCATCAGTCTAGTCACAGAGTTCCGGGGCAGGCCTTCTTCCTTCCGCAAGTTGCTTCATGTTGAGCCACGTGCCAATTCCGTTTTGGTGGGAACTGGAGAAATCAGGAACTTCTAGGACTAGGCAGAGAGACTCATTCCTTCTTTCTCCACTTTCTTGGAATGGGATCTGACATTTCTCTGCAGATACTGCTGCTGAGAAGAAAGCTATCTTCTCAGATGGAAAATCCAGTACCTACCACTGACCCTCGTTGCAGTTCTGAGTGCTGGGCAAAAGGTGTAATTCCAAGAGACCAACAAGGTCTTTGTCAGAGACTGACCGTCAGTGTGAGCACTTGGTTCTCTTCCAAGGAGCACAGTAGGCTAGGTTGTGTAATACGAGGTGTGATAAAAGCACTTCAACAGGTGCTTTTACGAGGTGTGAAGGGAGAATCCCCACTCACATTCCTGTTCATATGCCAGTGGAAAGACGGGATGGATGAACTCTTTTCCAAGTAAACCACTTCCAACAGTCATCGTAAGATAATATGAACACTAACAGAGCCAAATTACGATTCAAGTTTCCTTTACAGTCTAAATCTTATGAAAAATGATGATTTTGATACCACTTGATTTCCACTTGCCCATTTCCACAAAGAAATAATACAAACAGAAGATGCTGATCCTTTCAAAGTCACTGTGTACTCCAGAAACTGTCTCCTTGTTGTAAGGTTCTCCTGGAAAGCTTTCATCTGTGGAGCATCATTTCAATTATTGGCAGTTCCTCACAAAGATTCAAAATTAGGCGAAACCATATTACTTGATCTCACCTTGCTGACACTTACCACGTTTGTGCTCCTTAGT
The DNA here is from genome assembly GCF_008692635.1 of Crocuta crocuta. NCBI lineage: Eukaryota > Metazoa > Chordata > Mammalia > Carnivora > Hyaenidae > Crocuta > Crocuta crocuta. The sequence continues at coordinate 10,611 of NW_027533184.1, forward strand.
GAATGGGGAAAAGAAAGGACAGGGCCATCTTGCTGGTGGACGTCCTGTGTTCACATTTTCTTGAGCGCCTCATCTTGCGATCTTCCGCTCATTCTCCCCATCAACTTCTGTGACCCGTCTCCCGAGAACGCACTTTTTTTTTTACATTATACCTTTTTGAAATTATATTTTTGTCGTAAAGACACAGGGAACATGACATCTGTCCAAATAGACAGCATATGATTGTTCAATCAATACACAGAATGGTGCAGCATGTTTCCAGACTCTCCCATCTAACAAGACCAATTTCCCTCAAGCTTGGGATAGCCACACCTCATCGGCACCTCCCCAAACTCTTGGCAATCCCACATCTTCACTCTGCTACCAAGAGTCCTTGACTGGGTTCCAATCCTCATGGAAGTGCAGTCAGAGAGATTTGTTTCCCTGAGATTGGCTTATCTCACTCAGATGAATGTCTTCCCTGACATTCCTGACTCCATACATGACAGAATGTGCTTATTCTATGAAAGCTATACTATATGTCTTATGAATATATCCCTTTCTCTTCAAAATTCCTGTGTTGATGGGTAGTGGACTAAAGTGTCCATATCTTGACTATGGTGTACACACTGCAATGAACACGGGATCACATGTATCACTTTGACACAATGATTTCCTTTGCTTTGGATGTACGCTCAGTTTCATGATTACTGAGTTTTATGGGAACTGGATTTGCCATTTTTTGGGTCAACTCAAGACAGTCTTCCGTGATGGCTGCACCATTCTGGTTTAAAATTGACCAGTGTCAATGCTTCAGTTTTCCGCATTGTTACCAACACCCTTGTTCGGTGTTTGCTTTTTGGTGTTTGGCTTGGATCCAAGCCATGCTAACAGATGAAGTGGTATCTCTTGTCCCTCATTTGTATTTCCCTCATGGTTCGTTATGTCCGTGTCATTTCCTCACTCTGCTAGCCATTGATTCCCGCCCCCCTGGAGCCATAACTATGCAAATCTTTTCCCCACGCTCCAATGTGGTTAGTTGCTCTTTCTTCCCCTTATTGCCAATAAACGCTTTTTCTGATGGAAGGTTTGGCAGCAATATTTTCTTTATTGTGTAGGTTGCCTTCTCAATCTGTGGATTCTTGAAGAGACTACCCTTGGCCGGTGTAGTAGTCTTGACGAAGATGCCATCAATGTGGGAGATTACTTGTGGACTCTCTGTTCTTGTCCATGGTCTATGCCCCTATTCAGTGACACCCC
>NW_027533184.1:11865-13173 GCF_008692635.1 Crocuta crocuta
GCCCAGTACCATAGTGTGGGCTTTCTACTGAGTTTTCCTGTCCGCAAGGATGGAACCACCGCCTTGCTCTTCATTCTCAAGGATATTTTGATGATGTGAGCAACTTTTTGCTTCCATGTGTATTTTCGGTTTATCGATTTCTAGGGAATGACATTGTGATCCGGATAGCTGTGTCATTGATCCTGTAATCACTTATTCTAGGATCTGGCCATTGACCCTCGTCTTTTAGTGTCTGAAGGCCTCATGTGGTGCCTGTTAGAGCCCAGAAACAACTTCTTTCCACATCAAAAATCAGATCCAGCCTTCATTTAACATCAGTGGAATAAGGAGGGGATCAGCGCTTATGTCTTCTTCATCTTTGGATTTTCATGCTGTGCGATTGAGGGTGGAATCTGTCTAAAATCAGTTGTACACAATGGCTTCTTAACTCAGTGCCTTCCACAAAAATAATAGAATAATAGAAAACCTCAGATTGTTCCCTCACACCAGCCACGTTCCATAACGTGGAATTTCTGGATGTGAAACTTAGAGGGGCAAGGTTTAATGGGCAGGTCAAAAGGAGAGTACGAAGGTGATTTCTGTGGATTCTCGGTCTCAAGGGAAAATCTGAAAGTTTGATCGATATCTTCCTGAAGGGCTCCACATAAGCCGAGCCCAGGGATCATCTGCAAACCGACAGAATTCAGGCAGATGGTGTCAGACCCTCAGAAACCTCAACGTGAGTTGGAGTGCCAGGCAAGCCCTTGTGGCTAAGAAGATTATGCCTATTTGTGTTCCTACAGATTCGTGCCTGAAGCGCACAGCAGAGTCCAGCAACAAGGAGCCGGAAGACTCTGCAGGTAAGGATCAGCAGTCAGTTAGGGACAGTGGGAGAAGGCTGCAGGAACAGTGAGGTTTCGCTGGATACTCTGGAATCCTAGGGAACTGGTCAGGAAGCAGGAAAGGAAAAAGGAGTAGGGGTACAAGTCTGCTTTTCTTCTTTGCAGAGGTCACAGACATACTACGGAAAGCTACTCAAACATTCAAGGTTGCTTTTCGTCATGCACAAATTACAAAGTAGATATGATGAACACAGAATGCTAGGAAACACATGATTGGGATCCTAGTGGAAGAACAGATATTCCAAGAGATAGACAGTGATAGCCTGGCTGAACTTCCAACAATCAAGAGAGGCTATGAGACCCCCATCTGGACACACAAGGCACTTCAGGGTTTCCACGAGTTGTGTTAACTCTCTCACTTTTATCAGGATCATGATTGCTAAAAAGACAAAAGCCCTATGGCCCATAAATTTCCTGCTCCTCTCCT
>NW_027533185.1:0-377 GCF_008692635.1 Crocuta crocuta
CAGTTGGTTAAGCGTCCGACTTCGGCTCAGGTCATGATCTTGCGGCTCAGGTCATGATCTTGCGGTTCATGAGTTCAAGTCCCACATCAGGCTCTGTGCTGACAGCTAGCTCAGAGCCTGGAGCCTGCTTTGGATTCTGTGTTTCCCTCTCTCTCTTACCCTCCCCTGCTCATGCCGCCTCTCTCTCTTTCAGAAATAAAGAAAACATTAAAACAAAGTTAAAAAAAGAAAAAAAAAAGANTCATATTCTGTCTGTCTGTCTCTCAAAAATAAACATTAAAAAAGAAAGAAAGAAAGAAAAAAGAAAAAAATAGAAAATGCGACTGGAAGCTAGACAGAGGCCCAGGACCAAAATTCTTAGCTCTCATCTCCTTTAA
>NW_027533186.1:0-1419 GCF_008692635.1 Crocuta crocuta
AGGCCCTGGACAGTCAAAGAGCCTTCTTTGGTACGGCAGCACTCAGAGGTGCAGGGTGCATAACAAGCTTTTAAAACTAACAAGACATAGAAAGTTGACCAAAATGATGAAATGAAAGAGCTCTCCTCCAAAGAAATTCCAGGAAGAATTGACAGCTAAAGAACTGCTCAAAACAGGTACAAGCAAAATAACTGAACAAGAATTTAGAACAATAGTCATAAAATTAATCGCAGGGCTTGAAAAAGGCATCGAAGACATCAGGAAAACAATGCTACAAAGACTATGGAGCTTAAAAATAGTTGTGATGAATTAAAAAATGCTACAAATGAGATACCAAATAAAATGGAGGCGAACAATGGATGGATTGAAGAGGCAGAAAGGAGAAGTGATTTAGAAGACACATTTATAGAAAAAGAGGAAGCTGAGAAAAAGAGATAAACTGATACAGGAACACAAAAGGAGAGTTTAAGAGCTCCGCGATAAATCAAACAGAGTAATATCCATATCATAGGAATTCTAGAAGAGGAAGAGAGAGGGAAAGGTCTTGAAGAAGTCTTTGAACAAATTATAGCAGAGAATTTCCCCAATCTGGGGAAATAAAGAGACGTTGAAATCCAAGAGACACAAAGAACTTCCCATAGGCATAACTTGAATTGATCTTCGGCACGACATATCATCGTGAAAATGGCAAAATATAAGGACAAAGAGAATTCTGAAAGCAGCTAGGGAGAAAAGGGCCCTNAACAATGACAAGGGATGGAGAAGGGTATTATATAATAATTACGGGGTCTATCGATCAGAAAGAGCTAACAATTATAAATGTCTATGCAACAAATATGGGACCACCTAAATACATAAAACAATTAATCACAAACAGACACCCTCTTATCTATAAGAACATGCTAATAGCAAATAGCTAATAGGACTTTAATACTCCAATTACAACACTGGAAAGATCAACCAGACAGAAAATGACTAAAGACACAATGGACTCGAATGACAATTTGGGCCAGATGGATCTGACAGATATATTAGGAACTCGACATCCTGAGGCCATAGAATTCACTTTCTTCTCAAGTGTGCATGGCACATTCTCCAAGACAGATCACATATTGGACATAAAGGAGCCCTCAATAAATATAAAAGAATTGAGGTCATACCATCCACACTTTCATATCACAATGCTATGAAACTCGAAATCAATCACAGGAAGAAGTCTGGAAAACCTCCAAAAACATGGAGGTAAAAGAACACCCTACTAAAGAACGAATGGGCCAATCAGGAAATTAGAGAGGAAATTAACAAATATATGGAAACAAATGAAAACGAAAACACAACAGTCCAAATTCTATGGGATGTAGCAAAGGCAGTCCAAAGAGGAAAGTACATTGCACTCCAGGCCTGTTTCAAGAAATTAGA
>NW_027533187.1:0-215 GCF_008692635.1 Crocuta crocuta
GATGATGACAGCTTTGCAGTAGAGGCTGAAGTCTGGGATGGTGATGCCTTCCATTTTGTTTTCTTCCTCAGTATTACTTTGGCTATTCGGGGTCTTTAGTGGTTCCATACAAATTTTTGGATAGTTTGTTCTAGTTTTGAGAAGAATGCTGGTGCAATTTTGATTGGGATTCTAATGAATGTGTAGATTGCTTTGGGTAGTAATGACAGTTTCAC
>NW_027533187.1:427-798 GCF_008692635.1 Crocuta crocuta
TGCAACCGATTTCTGTACATTGATTTTGTATCCTGCAACATTGCTGAATTCATGGATCAGTTCTAGTAGGCTTCTGGTGGAGTCTGTCGGGTTTTCTACGTAGAGTATCATGTCATCTGTGAAAAATGAAAGTTTGACTCCTTCTTTACCAATTCTGATGCATTTTATTTCCTTTTGTTGTGTGATGGCTGATGCTAGGACTTCCAGCACTATGTTAAATTCCCCAGGGAAGCCATCTGGCCCAGGGCTCTTATTTGCTGGGAGAGTTTGGATAACTGATTCGATTTCCTTACTAGTTATGGGTCTGTTCAGATTTTATGTCTATCCCCATGTGAATTTTGGTAGTGAATGTGTGTTTAGGAATTTGTCCA
>NW_027533188.1:0-7206 GCF_008692635.1 Crocuta crocuta
CTCGCTATCACTGTATCTAGTTTATTTTGCATTTCATTTATAGCAGTTCTTAATTCACTGTCACTATTTCTTAGATCTTTGATCTCTGCAGCAACAGATTCTCTGCTGTCTCCTATGCTATTTTCAAGCTCAGCTATTAGCCTTATGACTGTTATTCTAAATTCTTTTTCAGATATATTGTTTATATCTGTTTTAAGCAATTCTTTGGGTGTCATTTCTTCCTGGATTTTCTGTTTAGGAGAATCCTTCCATCGCATCATTTCGTCTAGGTTTTCTCTTTTATGTGTTTTAATAGCTTGTTTTGTGTCTTGCCCCTTTGAGTGCTACCATATTAAAAAGGGGTCATACATTGTCCAGGGCCTGGCACTTCAGGAAGTGTTTTTAAGTGTGTTGCGTACACTCTTTTGGTGCATGTTTGGCTGCTCTTTGCCACTGATTCGTCTTCTACAAAGCTCTTCCTTACTCAGAGTGTGAATTGTTTAGACCTTCCTTACTCAGAGTGTGTTTGTTTGTTGAGGTAACCCTGGCTTTAAGGTATTAGTTGTCTAGAAGAGTAAACAGTGAGCTTCTTCTTCACAAAGATTCACAACCAGGTACAAATCAGCCAAACTAGATCCTACAGTGTCTGGGAGAGGTGCATGCTGTGAGGTTCACCAGCAACCAGGCAGCACCAGGATGTGCCACTACAAGGGTGGCTCCCACAGTCCATGCTGCCAGGCAGAGGCAGCAAGTACAGCCCATCAAAACCCAGAAGGAATACCTGAAGGCCACAAGAAGTGGCAGGGTCAGATTTTTAAGTTTTTATTGATATATACAGTGTAATATTAGTTTCAGGTGTACAATTTAGTGATTCAACACTGACATACATACCTGGTGCTCATCATAGCAAGTGCTCTCCTTCTTCATCCCCATCACCTGCTTCCCCATCCCTCCACCCACCTCCCCTCTGGTGACCATCAGTGGGTTCTCTGTAGTCACATTCCTCCTTGGTTCTGGTTCAAACACCAACAATTTTACACCTACTGTTTTATAAAAGTCTTGAACTTTACCTTTCAATTGTTAAAACCAAGCCCAATAACTACTTAGTAGACTGGTCAACAATTCAGACTCTGTCTACCAATTGTATGAAACTGCAGCTTTGAAGCATCATTAAAATCCATTCATTTCCAAGAGTTACTTTAAACACTATGGTATTTAAAAGGAAAGTTCATGAATATAACTTTATTATAGGCAGTATTATAAATTCCAACCAGAAGCTCTCTTATATTCACAAATTTAAAAAAGTATGTAAGCATACCAACTTGAGTGGAATTGATGTTATGCATGTGGCAGCAAGAATTAAAATACTGTCTGTCCACTTACTGAAGAGGTATCCTACCAGTGAGTAGAGAAATAGAAACTTTCTTCAAATTGAGGTTCCACATAAAATTTGAGTAAGATTCTAAGCAAATACTCTCTGGTCCCAGACCAGCTTCCAAATTCACACATTTCCCTGTCCAGCCTGTCTTTACCAGTTAAGAATTGCCACCTCGGATGTGACTCTTCTCCCCTATCTTTCCCTCACCTCTAAATCAGGTAAAAACAAATGCTCATGTAAAAACCATTTTTATACTTGAAATTACAATAATACATCTAAAGAGTTGATTGTCCCTCATTACCTCATATAACCAACTATCTGAATTTCCTCATTATATTCAGATCCAGAAATACATTTAACAAATATCTAAGTGCCAACTGTGGATTACAAACTGTCGTAAGTGTTAGGAATATAGCAATAAACTAAATAGAAAGAAAAATCCCTACTACAATAGATTTATGTTCTACCAGATAATAAGTAATATTTATATAGTGGCTATTCTTCTAGTCATGTGCTAAATATTTATATATTCTGTATTGACTCATTTACTCTCTACCACACCCTAGTGCCTCATCATACAGATAAACTCAAGTACAGAGAGGTTAAGTAACACATTGAAGGTCAGAACTATAGTAAATGTTGGAGCTGGTATACAAATTTACATCCTTGGTTTTCCTTCCTACTTATCCCATCTCAATCCCATTGATTTAAAGTAATTCATAAAGCAGTGGATCCAGAAATTTATATCTCACATGAATACCAGGTTCATAGATCCCATTGCCTACCAAATGCCTCTCCTTTTATTTTTAACAAATTTTAGTTTAATGTGTACCAAACTGATCTCCTCATCACCCCTAAACCTACTTGCAAGCTTTTCCATCTTAATGAAAGACGTCTACATCTTTCTAATTGCTCAGGCCCAAAACTTTTGTTTCTACAATATTCCACATACATATTGGCTCTACATTCAACAGTCTCTAATACTTCTCACCAGCCCATTGCTACCCCTTAGTGTGGACCACAGCATCCGTCCTCCAACTTGCTGCTTTATTGACACTGGACTTCTCGGTCTTCACTGAAAAGACAGGTTTCCACCTTGTGACCTTTGCACAGTCTCTGCCCTCTACTGGGACCTTATTTCCCCAGATATCCACATCTGAAATCTTGCCTTTCCCTCAAACCTCTGTTCAAGTGTTACTTTCTCAAGGAAGCCTACCATGAACTTGGCATTTAAAACTCTAACATCCCTTCCACTCTTGGTTTCCGTTCCTTCTCAAATTTTTCCCCTTGACACTAATTCTCCTTTATTACTTTTTTCATAAAATTTTTAGCTCCTAACAGATTTTATAATTTACTTATTTTATTCATTCTCTCTATCCTGCTGGAATGTAAGCTCCAAAAGCAATATGATTTTTGTCTGCTTTGTTCATTAATATATCCTGATAACTACAATACTGTCTGATACATAACAGGTGTTGAGTAAATAATTCTTGCATGAATTAAAAAAGACCCCTTTACGGGCGCCTGGGTGGCTCAGTCGGTTAAGCTCCCAACTTCAGCTCAGGTCATGATCTCACGATTCCTGGGTTTGAGCCCCATGTTGGGCTCTGTGCTGACAGCTAACTCAGAGCCTGGAGCCTATTTCAGATTCTGTATCTCCCTCTTTCTCTGACCCTTCCCTGCCCATGCTGTCTCTCATTCTGTCTCAGAAATAAATAAAACATTGTTTTAAGACCCTTTTATAAGAAGTCAGGGAAAGAAGTTAGAGAACAATTAAAGAAAAGAACTTAGGTGGCTATAACCTTGGCATTTTTATGAAACTGAAAGATCAGTGTAGCCACACCCAGTAACTGGCAGAGAGGAGGTATGAATTTATCTTGCAGAGGTCAGAAGAAGCAAGGTCATAGAGGGCTTTATAAGCAAGGGTAAGAAGTATGGGCTTTATTCTAAACGTCGTGTGAATCATTTGAATGTTTTTAAGTAAAGTAGAGACATAATTAAGCTTAAAGTTAAAAATAAAATCTGGCTACTGTGTGCAGGGTGAATTGTAGGGAGGCAGATTTGAAGCAGGCAGGTAAGTTTGGAAAAATGCTTGGCATTATCCACTAAGATTGAACATAAGTGTATCCTACACTCTGCAATTCCACGCTTAGCTATCTACAGGCACTAAATGTGTTAACAACGTGCAATGAAAGGACAGGCAGAAGAAGGTTCTTGAAAGCATTATTCACACCAGACAAAAAATAGAATCAACCCAATTGACCTCAACAATAAATTGTGGCATATTCATGCAATAAAATAAAGCATGGCCATATAAAGACCCTGAACACCAACTTCTTGGAACCACATAAATGAATGTCACAAACATATTCTTACATGGACACAAAAGGTAACATCCTTGTGATAACTATTCTCTAAAAATGGTCCCAATGGACTACGCATATCGGAATTCATATGTTTATATAGCTGCCTACAGCAGTGAATATCGCCTCACATATGACTAACTTTTACCCATAAATGTGGTGTAGTTGCCATGTGCCAGTTCTAGGGCTAAGCTTTAAGAAGGCTTAGCAGTTCCTACTTTTGTGTTTTTGAGATTTCTGAGCCAGTTATACCAAATCAGCTACCCTGCTGAAGAGACCAGTTGGAGAGGCCACATGGAGAAGAGAGGCCTTGAGACTCTCATTCGCTGCCCTCTGACTGTAAACACATGAAGAGCCAAAGCAAGAACCACCCACTGAGTCCAGTTAATCCACAGAACCATGAGAGACAATAAAGTATTATTTTAGGCCACTAAGTATTTGGATGATTAGTTGAGCAACAATAGATAACCAAAGCATAAATTGTAGGTGGGGTACTGCTGTAACAGAAATATCAACATGTGGCATTGGCTTTGGACATGGGCCGCATAGTGAGGCCAGAAGGGCTCAAGGTTGCTGTCTAAGGAGGCTCTAAGGACAGAGAATACAATTTCCATGGAGGCTGTGATCATGGTGACCAATGTTATGCACCTGCTTTAACATGGAAATAGAAATTGTGTGTCATAAACTTTGTAGATTTGGTGAAGGAAATTTCCAGGTCTGATGTTAGAAGCACCAACTGTGTTCCTTTAGCTTTACTTAAAAAATATAGATAGAGGGAAAGATGAACCTAAGTGAAAGGACTTCCATTTTTAAACAGAGGAAACATTTCCTACTTAGAACCTTCTGGTTCCTGGAAAAAGACTCTCCAAATAATAAATGGCTTTGGGGGAAATACTAAACCCAGAGTTTCTCGGTTAAAATGTGATCTTAGGAGGATGCCTGGGTGGCTCAGTCAGTTAAGCATCTGACTTTGGCTCAGGTCATGATTTCACGGTTCAAGGGTTTGAGCCCCGTGTTGGGCTCTGTGTTGACAACACAGAACCTAGAGCTTGCTTCAGATTCTGTGTGTGTGTGTGTCTCTCTGCCCCTCTCTTACTCATTCTCTGTNTGATCTTAGGAGGATGCCTGGGTGACTCAGTCAGTTAAGCATCTGACTTTGGCTCAGGTCATGATTTCACGGTTCATGGGTTTGAGCCCCGTGTTGGGCTCTGTGCTGACAACACAGAACCTAGAGCTTGCTTCAGATTCTGTGTCTGTGTGTGTCTCTCTCTGCCCCTCTCTTGCTCATTCTCTGTCTCTTTCAAAAATAAACATAAGAAATTTTAATAAAAAAATAAAATGTGAAATTAGGTCACAGTCTCAAGGTCCTTTTTAAGGTCTCAGAAAAAACTAGGGTGGCCCCTCATAGGCCCTCTCTGCTGGATGTAGGGGCTTCTAAAAACCTTAAAACTTTTGTTTCCCAGCACCCTAATGCTCAACTTAGTGTAGAGAGGGCTCTGTCTGGAATAGATGTGTTGGTATGACTTTTACCTAAAAGAACAAATTATCGTTTGAATGACCAGAAACCTGACAAGGTTTTTAAAGAAATTACAGCATTTGGGAATGAATAGGTGAGAGGCTATTCAAAATGAAAAAAAGTCTTTGGAGGCCCAAAATTCTTTTTCTAAGTTTTTTTAATTTTTAACGTTTATTTTTGACAGAGAGAAACAGATCATGAGCAGGGGAGGAGCAGAGAGAGGGAGACATAGAATCTGAAACAGGCTCCAGGCTCTTAGCTGTCAGCACAGAGCCCTGTGTGGGGCTCGAACTCGTGGACCACAAGATCATGACCTGAGCCGAAGTCGGATGCTTAACCAACTGAGACACCTAGGCACCCCGGAGGCCCTAAATTCTTAAGGACAGGAAGCTAGAAGGCTGAGACTATGAAATGGTTTTTTTCTTATGTAAAATGAAAAATGACTCAGAGGCTGGATTTAAAAATGCATGTAGAATGATATCCATCCAAGGAACAGGATGGGCCTTGATTGGGAACTGGCAACGTGTTCCTGGCTGCAGTTTACATTTGGTAGGCGTGGTGACTGCTGTGTGCTTCCTGTTTCCTTCCTCCTGTTGCAGGGAGGCGGCTGTTGTGTCTCTCTTGTCCCTGTGTCATCGCCCTGTATTGGTAGTGGTGGGAATGGGGGGAGGCCACCTCACTTCAGTTCATGTATCTTCCAATAGGAAGGACTCCTACCCAAAGAGCTTTAGCCGCCCCTGGACCTAATATAGAAGCTTCTAGAATCCAGCACTTAGCCCCATGCTTCAACAGAATGACATTTTAATTTATGAGTGGGACAAGTGAGTTTATTTTGCATATGAGGGTTACATGACTTTTTGCGAGTGATATGACAAACTAGCAGTTCAACTGCAAAGATGGCTCCCTGTTGAATGCATCCTGACTTTCACTCTGTGCAGTAGTTTTCAGGACCTCTTTGATTATTCCTTTACCTAGCATCCTGTTCTTGATTTATAGATGCAGTATCTATTAGTAGCCCTAAAAATACTAACTGAGTTATTTGCCTTTAAAGTGGCATTCTCGGGGCACCTGGGTGGCTTAGTCGGTTAAGCATCTGACTCTGGCTCAGGTCATGATCTCGCGGTTGGTGGGTTCGAGCCTCGCATCGGGCTCTGTGCTGACTNAATAAAAAAACATTAAAAAATAAAAGAAAATAAAGTGGCATTCTCCACTTCTGCCGTGAATTAACTCGTTTTACTTAAGGTCATTTTTTTTTTCTAGGTGTTTGTGTATATGTGTTATTTTTCTTTCACATTGCAATTTTCCCCCAAATAACAGCTGATGCTGGGTTGTCCATTTATATTTAAGAAATAGACAATAAAAATGCTAATTGGAAACAGATGAAGCTTGACAGACAGTAATGTACATTTTAAGACGAATATTTGTTCCCACCTCTAGAACTTTGTATTTGTTCTCTCTACCTGGAAACTCTTTGAAATATATTTTTGTGCCTACTTTCTTTTAGTTATTCTGGTGTCCCTTCAAAAGTCCCATATTCAGCCGTGCCTTTCCTGATAGAGGTACTTGTCACATACCACTATCACCACACCCACACACACCATATCTCTCTACATTTTATTCTTGTTTGGATTGATAACTGTTTTAAATCCTCCTGCGGGCTTGCTTATTTCATGTGTTTGTTTGGCTGTCTCTTGCAGTGAACTAAAGAACTATGAGACCAAGGATCTCATTAGCTTTCTTGACCACAGTATCCTAAACACTTAAAACAAGGCAATGTGTACTGCATGTTCTTAATAAATATTAATTGAGAGAATTAATAATTAAAGCCCCATTCAATCATCTTGATCCTGAAAGTCTCACATAGGTATTTTAACTCCTTTCCTACAATATACAATCTGAGTGCCCTAATGCAACTTTAAGAAAATGACTATTAAAATGTTATAATAGGGGCGCCTGGGTGGCTTAGTCGG
>NW_027533189.1:0-205 GCF_008692635.1 Crocuta crocuta
TGGTTTTTATCTTTTCTTTTGTTGATATGATGGATCACATTGATTTGTGAATATTAAACCAGCCCCGTAACGCAGGAATGAATCCCACTTGATCTTGGTGGATAATTCTTTTTATGTGCTGTTGGATTCGATTTGCAAGGATCTTGTTGAGGATTTTTGCATCCGTATTCATCAAGGATATTGGCCTGTAGTTCTCTTTTTTTTG
>NW_027533190.1:0-822 GCF_008692635.1 Crocuta crocuta
GATTAGTTGGCTGTACACTTTTGGGTCCAATTCTGAGTTTTCTATGCCATTGGTCTATGTGTCTGTTTCTGTGCCAATACCATACAGTCTCGATGATGACAGCTTTGTAGTAGAGGCTAAAGTCTGGGATGGTGATACCTCCCCTTTTGGTATTCTTCTTCAATATTACTTTGGCTATTCGGGGTCTTTTGTGGTTCCATACAAACCTTAGGATAGTTCTAGTTTTGATAAATATGCTGGTGCAATTTTGATTGGAATTGCATTGAATGTGTAGATTGCTTTGGGTAGTAATGACATTTTAACAATATGTATTCTTCTGACCCATGAGCATGGAGTGTTTTTCCATTTCTTCGTGTCTTTTTCAGTTTCCTTCATGAGTTTTCTATAGTTTTCATCATACAGATCTCTTATGTCCTTGGTTAGGTTTATTCCTAGGTATTTTATGATTTTTTGTGCAATTGTGAATGGGATCAGTTTCTTGATTTCTCTTTCTGTTGCTTCATCGTTGATGTATAAAAATGCAACCGATTTATGTATGTTAATTTTATATCGTACAACTTGGCTGATTTCTTGGATCAGTTCTAGTAGGATTCTGGTGAAGTCTGTCAGGTTTTCTATGTAGAGTACATGTCATCTGCGAGAAGTGAAAGTTTGACTTCTTCTTTGCCAATNCCTTTTATTTCCTTTTGTTGTCTGATGGCTGATGCTAGGACTTCCAGAACTATGTTAAACAACAGTGGGGAGGGTGGACATCCCTGTCATGTTCCTGATCTCCGAGGGAAAGTTCTCAGTTCTTCCCCATTGAGGATGATGTTAGCTGAG
>NW_027533191.1:0-144 GCF_008692635.1 Crocuta crocuta
AGAATAGAAGGAGAAATAAAAGTCTTTCCAAATAAACAAAAATTGGGGCGCCTGTGTGGCTTAGTGGGTTGAGCATCCAACTTTCGCTTAGGTCATGATCTCGTGGTTCGTGGGTTCGAGCCCCGCGTTGGGCTCCATGCTGAC
>NW_027533191.1:244-658 GCF_008692635.1 Crocuta crocuta
AAATAAATTTAAAAAAAAACAAACAAACAAATAAACAAAAATTGAAAGAATTTTTCACCATTAACCCAGCCCTACGAGAAATCCTGGGGGGGAGGGGGCCCTCTGAGGGAAATGTTGCAAGGAACGCAAGGTACCAGAGACACCACCATAAGCATGAATCCCACAAAGGACACGATGACTCTAAACCCATATTTTTCAATAATAACAGTGAAATGTAAATGGACTAAATGCTCCAATCAAAATACATAGGGTAGTAGAATGAACAAAAAAACAAAATCCATCTATTTGCTGTCTACAAGGAACTCATATTAGACTGGAGGACACCTTCAGATTGAAAATAAGGGGATAGAGAAATGTATATCATGCTTATGGAAATCAAAAGAAAGCTGGAGTAGCTATACTTATATCAGACAA
>NW_027533192.1:0-324 GCF_008692635.1 Crocuta crocuta
GCCAACAAATTGGACAACTTAAAAGAAATGGACAAAGTCCTAAACTGGCACTCACTACCTAAAGTGACACGGGAAGAGATAGAAAATCTGAACAGACCCATAAGTAGTGAGGAAATCGAATCAGTTATCAAAAATCTCCCAACAAATAAGAGCCCTGGGGCAGATGGCTTCCCTGGGCAATTCCAGAAGACATTTAAAAGAGAATTAATGCTCATTCTTCTCAAGCTATTCCAAAAAATAGAAATCGAAGGAAAATTTCGGACTCATTTTATGAAGCCAGCATCACTTTGATTCCCAAGCCAGACAGAGACCCAGCAAAAAAGG
>NW_027533192.1:393-785 GCF_008692635.1 Crocuta crocuta
TCGAATGCAACAGCACATAAAAACCTTATCCCCAATGATCAAGTGGGATTCATTCCTGAGTTCCAGGGCTGGTTCAACATTCGCAAATCAGTCAATGGGATACATCACATCCACAAAAGAAAAGATAAAAATCATATGATCCTGTCGATAGATGCAGAAAAAGCATTTGACAAAATACAGCATCCCTTCTTCATAAAGACCCTAGAGAAAGTAGAGATAGAAGGAAATTACTTAAACATCATAAAAGCCTTCTATGAGAAGCCCTCAGCTAACATCATCCTCATTGGGGAAAAACTGAGAGCTTTCATCCTGAAATCAGGAACACAACACGGATGTCCTCTCTCACCTCTGTTGTTACACATAGTGCTGGAAGTCCTAGCATCAGCCATCAG
>NW_027533193.1:0-489 GCF_008692635.1 Crocuta crocuta
TACTAGATAGTACTTCTTTTTCCTCCATTGTCGGCTTCTGTTGCCAGGTGCTTCTACTTCGGCTGAGTCAGAGAGATGAATGCCCAGGCTATTCATCTAGTAGAGGGAGCATCAGGTCCCCTCTCGAATGATAATGTGTAACTACTAGGAGTTAAGAGGAAATCTTCTGCTTTGTGCTTTACTAACTATAGTTCATTTTTTATAGTTACCAAACTTAGTCCAACTTAGAAATCTATCAATATTTCCATCCTTCTTATTATCTCCTCTTCCTTTTACCTAATGGGGAAACTCCTCCAAATNCCAAATAATGAAGTGTTGGAAATTCGCTTTGAGTATGTCTAGTTGCTCTAAGCCTAGTTTCAATTCAATTTTACCTTCTAATGCTTGATTTTTCTTAAGGCACAGGTTCTGAACCGGACTGAAATTAACAGCAAGGGACATTATTCTAGAAGTCCATCAGGCTATAAACTCTATCCCTATCTCATTCAG
>NW_027533194.1:0-238 GCF_008692635.1 Crocuta crocuta
TTGTTTCCATATATTTTTTAATTTCATCCCTAATTGTCTGATTGGACCGTTCATTCTTTAGTAGGATGGTCTTTAACCTCCGTGTTTTTGGGGGTTTTCCAGGCTTCTTCCTGTGATTGATTTCAAGTTTCAAAGCATTATGATCTGAGAGTGTGCATGGTATGATCTCAATTCTTTTATATTTATTGAGGGCTGCTTTATGTCCCAGTATGTGATCTATCTTGGAGAATGTGCCATG
>NW_027533194.1:562-782 GCF_008692635.1 Crocuta crocuta
TTAAAGTCCAGTTTGTCTGATATAAGTATTGCTACTCCGGCTTTCTTTTGATTTCCTGTAGCATGATATATATTTCTCCATCCCCTTACTTTTAATCTGAAGGTATCTTCAGGTCTAAAATGAGTTTCTTGTAGACAGCATATAGATGGATTTTGGTTTTTTTATCCATTCTAACACCCTATGTCTTTGATTGGAGCATTCAGCCCATTTACATTCAGTG
>NW_027533195.1:0-451 GCF_008692635.1 Crocuta crocuta
GCTACAGTTAAATAGCCGTGTGTATGCAGTGCTGGCTGAAGAGCACAGAGAGAGAGAAGACGGGGTGGGGATGAGGCAAAATTGGAAATAGAAGGAACAGGCAGAAGGGATAAGAAGCTTTTTTCAAAGAGGTAAAGGGTAGAATATAGTTGGATAGGTGAAAGAAGGATGCTGGTATTATCCAGAGAAACTATATAGTCTAATTATTCCTGAGAGAAAGAGATGAAGATGTCAGTAGGTGTAGAATTTACATCTACAGAATGGACTCGTTGTGATTGTTTAAGCAAGCCAGCGACCAGAGTTAANGTTAATCAGGTCAGTGTTCTGGGGAAAAAAAGAGAGAAAAGAGAAAGAAGAAAAAAAAGGGGAAAAAAAGGGGGGGGAAGGGCAGCTCTCAAGCAGGGAAGGGCTTGGCGTGATCCAATGCCTCAGGCGGGAGTCCTGCCTTGGT
>NW_027533196.1:0-239 GCF_008692635.1 Crocuta crocuta
ACTTGATAAGAAAGTGAATTCCATGGCCTCAGTATGTAGAGTTCTGAATATATCTCTGAAATCCATGTGGTCCAATGTGTCATTTAAGTCCATTGTTTCTTTAGTGATTTTCTGTCTAGTTGATCTATCCATTGCTGTAAGTAGAGTATTAAAGTCCCCTGCTACTAGCACATTCTTATCCATAAGATTGTTTCTGTTTGTGATTGTTTTATGTATTTAGGTGCTCCCATATTCAGTGC
>NW_027533196.1:484-755 GCF_008692635.1 Crocuta crocuta
ATTTTTTTATCCATTCTTCTACCCTATGTCTTTTGATTGGAGCATTTAATCCATTTACATTCAGTGTTATTATTGAAAAATATGGATTTAGAGTCATTGTGTCCTTTGTGGGATTCATGCTTGTGGTGGTGTCTCTGGTATCTTGCATTTCTTGCAACATTTCCCTCATAGAATCGCCCTCAGGATTTCCTGTAGGGCTGGTTTAGTGGTAATGAATTCTTTCAGATTTGTTTTTTTGGAAAGACTTTTATCTCTCCTTCTATTCTGAATG
>NW_027533197.1:0-503 GCF_008692635.1 Crocuta crocuta
GAATCTGAAATAGGCTCCAGGCTTGAGCTGTCAGCACAGAGCCCGGTGGGGGCTGGAATCCACCAGCCGTGAGATCATGACCTGATCCGAAGTCAGACGCTTAACTGACTGAGCCACCCAGGTGCCCCTCAAGTTTTTAGAGAAGGAAAACAAGCACAAATGAGAAAACAGAAATGACCTGCAATCTCACCTCAAAGAGGAAATAAACATTTTGGTGTTTATATTTTCAGTTATTTTTTCTTAGTATAAATATATGATTTTAACGTTTATCAAAAACTTGGTCACTGGGTGTTATATGGAAACCAACCTGACAACAAACTATTTGTTAAAAAAAAAAAAAAAGAAGAAGNTATTTATACAATGGAATACTACACGGCAATGAGAAAGAATGAAATCTGGCCATGTGTAGCAACATGGATGGACCTTGAGGGTGTTATGCTGAGCGAAGTAAGTTAGATAGAGAAGGACAGATGCATTATGTTTGCACATATAGGTGGATTAGG
>NW_027533198.1:0-600 GCF_008692635.1 Crocuta crocuta
TGGCCAACTAATTTTTGACAAAGCAGGAAAGAGTATCCAATGGAACAAAAGACAATCTCTTTGGCAAATGGTGTTGTGAGAACTGGACAGCAACATGCAGAAGAATGAAACTAGACCACTTTCTTACACCATACACAAAAATAAACTCAAAATAGATGAAAGGCCTAAATATGAGAGAGGAAACTATCAAAACCCTAGAGGATAAAGCAGGCAACAACCTCTTTGACTTCAGTCGCAGCAATTTCTTGCTCAACACATCTCCAAAGGCAAGGGAATTAAAAGCAAAAATGAACTATTGTGATCGCATCAAGATAAAAAGCATCTGCACTGCAAAGAAAACAATCAACACAACTAAAAGGCAACTGACAGAATGGGAAAAGATATTTGCAAATGACATATCTGATAAAGGGCTAGTATCCAAAATATATAAAGAACTTACCAAACTCAACACCTGAAGACAAGTAATCCAGTGAAAAAATGGGCAGAAGACATAAATAGACACTTTTCCAAAGAAGACATCCAGGTTGTCAGCAGACACATGAAAAGATGTTCAATGTCACTGATCATCAGGGAAATACAAATCAAAACCACACTGAGATA
>NW_027533199.1:0-729 GCF_008692635.1 Crocuta crocuta
TTTCCTGCTTTGTCAAAGATCCGTTGACCACATATTTGTGGGTCCAATCCTCAGTTCTCTATTCTATTCCGTGGGTCTATGTGTCTGTTTTTGTGCCAATGCCATACTGTCTTCATGATGACAGCTTTATAGTAGAGGCTAAAGTCTGGGATGGTGATGCCTCCCATTTTGGTTTTCTTCTTCAATATTACTTGGACTATTCGGGGTCTTTTGTGGTTGCATACAAAATTTAGGATAGTTTCTTCTAGCTTTGGGAAGAATGCTGGTGCAACTTTGATTGGGATTGCATNTGCATTGAATGTGTAGATTACTTTGGTTAGCAATGACTTTTTTTTTTTTTTACAAATAGTTTATTGTCAAATTAGTTTCCGCATAACACTGAGTGCTCATCCCCACAAGTGTCCTCATCCATGCCTATCCCTCCTACCGTCCCCACATCCATAAATCCTCAGTTTTTTTCAGCATTCAAGAGTCAATCATGGTTTGCCTCTCTCCCTTTCCCCCACCATTTCCCCCCTTCTTCTCCCCCTTGTTTTTCCGTCAAGTTCCTCCTAATCCTCCTATACGTGCAAGCATATGGTATCTGTCCTTCTCTGCCTGACTTATTTCACTCAGCATAACACCCTCTAGGTCCATCCATGTTGCTACACATGGGCAGATTTCGTTGTTTCTTATTGCCATGTTGTATTCCATTTTAACTACATTGATTCTTCCGACCCATGAGCATGG
>NW_027533200.1:0-1697 GCF_008692635.1 Crocuta crocuta
CGCCCGCACTCCCTGCAAACACAGGGCTTCTCCCCTGTGTGTGTCGTCTGGTGTGCAATGAGAATTGCCCTCTGTGTAAAGCCTCGCCCACACTCCCTGCAAACATAGGGCTTCTCCCCTGTGTGTGTCCTCTGGTGTGCGATGAGAGTTGCCCTCCGTGTAAAGCCTCATCCGCACTCCCTGCAAACATAGGGCTTCTCCCCTGTGTGTGTCCTCTGGTGTGTGATGAGAATTGCTCTGTGTGTAAAGCCTTGCCCGCACTCCCTGCAAACATAGGGCTTCTCCCCTGTGTGTGTCCTCTAGTGTCTGATGAGAATTGCCCTGTGTGTAAAGCCTCGCCCACACTCCCTGCAAACATAGGGCTTCTCCCCTGTGTGTGTCCTCTGGTGTCTGATGAGATGTGACCTCTGTGTAAAGCCTCGCCCACACTCCCTGCAAACATAGGGGTCTCCCCTGTGTGTGTCCTCTGGTGTCTGATGAGATGTGACCTCTGTGTAAAGCCTCTCCCGCACTCCCTGCAAACATAGGGCTTCTCCCCTGTGTGTGTTGTCTGGTGTGTAATGAGATCTGACTTATGACTGAAGTCTTTTCTAAGCTCATTGCAAACAAAGGGCTTTTCCTCTTTGTGTGTTCTCTGGTGTCTGCTGAAATGTGATCTATCATTGAAGCCTTGCCCACACCCTCTATATTGGATTCTTATAAATCTTGACATTTCTTCCCCCATGAATAACTTGCCTGTATCCTCTGAATTCAAATTCTGGCCCGTGCTGGGCCCTTCTTCCACCATTCCCTCACACACTGTAGAGCTCCCCATTTGTCCTTTGCATGGGGTGGAAAATGCCCTTGAAATTCTCCTCTGCTTTATACTTTTAAGCAAAGGTCTGGACCTTTCTTTGACCTCTTGACCTTTTGCTTTGTCATTCCAGCTGTGTGGATCAGAATGTTGCTGCTGCTGCTGATTCTGATCACCTGGGCAGGGGCTCTCTGGTTGGAAATGTTTTCTTGCAGATATTCGTGGGAGGCCCTGAGAAGACTGCTTGCATTCCACATGGTGGTTGAAGAACTTCTGACTGGAGATGTCCAGAGAGGAGGGACATCGATGGATCTCTGGCTTTGGTTCTGCTGAAAGAGGAAATTTTTGGTCAGGTAGATGTTGTGTTGTATGCTTTGTCTCCTGGTAAGGCCTGCCCCGCTACTCATCTTTACTGTGCTGACAAGGCAAGATCTGTCCCCTGCCAAATGTTCTTTTATTTTTCAATTCCACTCTTACTTACTACATCATCTGCGTAAATCCAGAAAGCCCATATCAAGGGTCTTTTGTATGTATCGCCCAGACTAGGTACCTTCAAGTAGCATCAGAGGCAGCTTCCCTCCTTATAGAGATGGAACTACAATGACCTTTCTCCACATACAAGCACCTTCTAAGTCATATGACTCTGTGACAGTGTCTGCAGTGATTTTATTCCATTGAGAGGCAACAACCCTTTGACGACTTAGATGGAACGTGGCAGTAAATAGGAACTTGAGCCTCCCCATTTAAAAAGACATATTTAATTAAGGACCAATATGTGTCCAGATCTCTATCTGAATATGGGATTTAGATTGGACGAGACAGAGCAGTGCGGTCTCATGGCTCCTGCTGCCCCAACTAGGTTATAAACTGCTCTTTCATTTTCCACAAACCATAACATGAAAAT
>NW_027533200.1:1779-2050 GCF_008692635.1 Crocuta crocuta
TTAGCTCATTTAAAATACAGCAGGAAGTCCTTTCAAAATATTTCCTCAACCAAGAATGGGGATATATATCACACTCCCAGTTGCCATTCATCTTCTGCCAACCCATCATCCTCTCTCACTTAGAGATGAAGTCATCTCGGGGGAGGGGGGGCTTCTTCACTGCAGTCCCTCTCCAAAATTAACCGAAGCATCATCTAGAGAACACACCACTCTCCACTTGAAAATTGCACAATTGGGGCGCCTGGGTGGCTTAGTCGGTTAAGCGTCCGAC
>NW_027533201.1:0-541 GCF_008692635.1 Crocuta crocuta
CTTCTCAAAAAGAAAAGAGAGAGCACTCAAATAGACAAAATCCTGAAAGAAAAAGACACTCAGAAATACAAAAAATTGTCAGGGAAAACTACGAAAAATTATATGCCAACAAACCAGACAACTTAGAAGAAATGGACAAATTCCTAAACACACACTCACTACCAAAATTCACATGGGAAGAGATAGAAAACCTAACAGACCCATAACTAGTGAGGAAATCGAATCAGTTATAAAAAATCTCCCAACAAATAAGAGCCCTGGGCCAGATGGCTTCCCTGGGGAATTCTACCAGACATTTAAAACAGAATTAATACCCATTCATCTCAAGCTATTCCAAAAAATAGAAATCGAAGGAAAACTTCTGGACTCATTTTACGAAGCCAACATCACTTTGATTCCCACGCCGGACAGAGACCCAACAAAAAAATGAGAACTAGGGCCTTGATGAATACAGATGCAAAAATCCTCAACAAGACACTTGCAAATCGAATCCAACAGCACATAAAAAGAATTATCCACCGTGATCAAGTGGGATTCATTC
>NW_027533202.1:0-455 GCF_008692635.1 Crocuta crocuta
TTTGCCAGTTTCACTATGATATGTCTTGCAGATGATCGATTTAAGTTATGTCTCAGGGGAGTTCTCTGTGCCTCTTGAATTTCGACTTCTACTTCCCTCTCCAGGTTGGGGAACTCCTCTGCTATAATTTGTTCCAGGACTCCTTCAGCACCTTTCCCTCTCTCTTCCCCTTCTGGAATTCCTATGATATGGATATTGTTCCATTTGATTCTTTCGCTGAGCTCTCAAACTCTTCTTTCATNATCTTCCTGGATCAGTTTATCTCTCTTTTTCTCAGTTTTTTCTTTTTCTATAATAGTGTCTTCTAAATCTCTCATTCTCCTTTCTGCCTCTTCAATCCGTGCATTGGACGCCTCCAGTTTATTATGTATCTCATCCCATTTTTTAATTCACCATAACTATGATTAAGGTCCATATTATTTGTAGCCATAGTTTCTCTGATGTCCTCCATGCTT
>NW_027533203.1:0-548 GCF_008692635.1 Crocuta crocuta
GCTGGTTCAACATTCGCAAATCAATCAATGTGATATATCACATCAGCAAAAGAAAAGATAAAAATCATATGATCCTGTGAATAGCAGCAGAAAGAGCATTTGACAAAATACAGCATCCCTTCTTAATCAAGATTCTAGAGAAAGTTGGGATAGAAGGAAGCTACTTAAACATCATAAAAGCCATCTATGAGAAGCCCTCAGCTAACATCCTCCTCAACGGGGAAAAACTGAGAGCTTTCCCCCTAAGATCAGGAACACGACAGGGATGTCCACTGTCACCACTGTTNACTGTTGTTTAACATAGTGCCGGAAGTCCTAGAATCAGCCATCAGACTACAAAAGGAAATAAAAGCATCAGAATTGGCAAAGAGGAAGTCAAACTTTCACTTTTCGCAGACGACATGATATTCTACATTGAAATCCGACAGACTCCACCACAGCCTACTAGAACTGATCCAAGAATTCAGCAAAGTTGCAGGGTCAAAATCAACGTACAGAAATCAGTTGCATTCTTATACGCCAATAATCAAGCAACAGAAAGAGAAATC
>NW_027533204.1:0-888 GCF_008692635.1 Crocuta crocuta
GCCTGATTGGCCTATTCATTCTTTAGTAGGGTGTTCGTTAACCTCATTGTTTTTGGAGGTTTTCTGGACTTCTTCCTCTGACTGATTTCAAGTTTCAAAGCATTATGATCTGAAAGTGTGCATGGTGGGATTTCAATTCTTTTATATTTATTGAGGGCTGCTTTATGTCCAAGTATGTGATCTATCTTGGAGAATGTGCCATGCGCACTTGAGAAGAACGTGAATTCCCTGGCGTCAGGATGTAGAGTTCTGAATATATCTGTCATATCCATCTGGTCCAATGTGTCATTCAAGTCTATTGTTTCTTTAGTGATTTTCTTTCTGGTTGATATATCCATTGCTGGAAGTGTAGAATTAAAGTCCCCTACTGTTAGCATATTCTTATCTACAAAATTGTCTCTTTTTGTGATTAATTGTTTTAAATACTTAGGTGTTCCAATATTCGGTGCGTAGAGATTTATAATTGTTAGTTCTTCCTGATGGATAGACACTGTAATTATTATATAATGCCCTTCTTCATCCCTTGTTATTGTCTTTAAAGTCCAGTTTGTCTGATATAAGTATAGCTACTCCAGCTTTCTTTTGATTTCCCATAGCATGATATATATTTCTCCATCCCCTTACTTTTAATCTGAAGGTATCTTCCAGTCTAAAATGTGTTTCTTGTAGACAACATATAGATGGATTTTGTTATTTTATCCATTCTGCTACCCTATGACTTTTGATTGGAGCATTCACCTCATTTACATTTAGTGTTATTATTTAAATATATGGGTTTAGAGTCATTGTGTCCTTTGTGGAATTCATGCTTGTAGTGGTGTCTCTGGTATCTTGCATTCCTTACAACACTTCCCTCAGAGAGTCCCCCTTAGGATTTCTTGTAGGGCT
>NW_027533205.1:0-1680 GCF_008692635.1 Crocuta crocuta
TGTCTATTTGGATGCTCTCTTTTCTTTTTGAGAAGCCTGGCTAGAGTTTTGTTAATTTTGTTTCTTTTTTCTGAAAGCCAACTCTTGGTTTCCTTGATCTGTTCAACTGTTTTTTGCTTTGTTTTTTTTGTTGTTGTTGTTGTTTCTATATTGTTTATTTCTGCCCTGATTTTTATCACTTCTCTTTTCCTATGGGTTTGGGGTGCTCTTGTTGCTCTTCCTCTAGTTGCTTTAGGTATGCTGTTAGAGTTTCACTTGCGCTTTTTCTAATTTCTTGAAATAGGCTGGGAGTGCAATGTACGTTCCTCTTCAGACTGNTGAAATAGGCTGGGAGTGCAATGTACGTTCCTCTTCAGACTGCCTTTGCCTCATCCCATAGAGTTTGTATTGTTGTATTTTCATTTTCATTTGTTTCCATATATTTCTTAACTTTTTTCTAATTGCCTGATTGGCCCATTCATTCTTTAGTAGGGTGTTCTTTAACCTCCATGTTTTTGGAGGCTTTCCAGACTTTTTCCTGTGATTGATTTCAAGTTTCATAGAACGTGATCTGAATGTGTGCATGGTATGATCTCAATTCTTTTACATTTCTTGAGGGCTGCTTTATGTCCCAGTATGTGATCTATCTTGGAGAATGTGCCATGCACACTTGAAAAGAAAGTGAATTCCATGGCCTTAGGATGTAGGGTTCTAAATATATCTGTCAAATCCGTCTGGTCCAAATTGTCATTCAAGTCCATTGTTTCTTAGTGATTTTCTGTCCATTTGATGTACCCGTTGCTGTAATTGGAGGATCAGTTTGCCCTGCTATTAGCGCATTCTTATCCATAAGATTGTGTCTGTTTGTGATTGTTTTATACATTGGCTGCTACCGTATTCG
The DNA here is from genome assembly GCF_008692635.1 of Crocuta crocuta. Taxonomy (NCBI): domain Eukaryota; kingdom Metazoa; phylum Chordata; class Mammalia; order Carnivora; family Hyaenidae; genus Crocuta; species Crocuta crocuta. The sequence continues at coordinate 881 of NW_027533205.1, forward strand.
GTGCATAGACATTTATAACTGATAGCTCTCCCTGATGGATAGACCGTGTAATTATTATATAATGCCCTTGTTCATCCTTTGTTACTGCCTTTACTTTAAATTCCAGTTTGTCTGATATAAGTATAGCTATTCCAGTTTTCTTTTCATTTTCAGTAGGATGGTATATATATCTCCATCTCCTTATTTTCAATCTGAAGGTGTCCTCCAATCTAAAATGAGTTTTTTGTAGATGGCAAATGGATAGATTCTGTTTTTTCATCCATTCTGTTACCCTATGTCTTTTGATTGGAGCATTCAGCCCGTTGACATTCAGTGTTATTATTGAAAAATATTGTTTTACATTCATCGTGTACTTTGTGGGATTCATGCTTGTGGAGGTGCCTCTGGTACCTTGTGTTCCTTGCAACATTCCTTCGTAGAGTCCCTGTCGGGATTTCTTGTAGGGCTGGTTTAGTGGTGACGAATTCTTTCAATTTTTGTTTATTTGGGAAGACTTTTGTCTCTCCTTCTATTCTGTATGACAGGTTTGCTGGATAGAAGATTCTTGGCTGCATATTTTTCTCTTCATCACATTGAAGATTTCCTGCCATTCCCTTCTGGCCTTTTTCAGTAGATAGGTCTGTTGCCACTCTAATAGGTTTCCCTTTGTATGTTAGGGCTCTTTTCTCCCTAGCTGCTTTCAGAATTCTCCCTTTGTCCTTATATTTTGCCAATGTCACTATGATATATCATGGAGAAGAACGATTTAAGTTACCTCTGAGGGGACTTCTCTGTGCCTCTTGGATTTCAATGTCTGTTTC
>NW_027533206.1:0-497 GCF_008692635.1 Crocuta crocuta
TCACAGGAAAAAGTCTGGAAAACCTCCAAAACCATGGAGGTTAAAAAATACCCTACTAAAGAATGAATCGGCCAATCAGGCAATAAGAGAAGAAATTTTAAAATATATGGAAACAAATGAAAATGAAAATACAATAATCCAAGCTCTATGGGATGCGGCAAAGGCAGGCCTAAGAGGAAAGTACATTGCACTCCAGGCCTATTTCAAGAACATTAGAAAAAGCGCAAGTACAAAATCTAACTGCTCACCTATAGAAACTAGAGGGAGATCAACAAGAACACCCCAAACCCAGTAGGAGAAGAGAAATAAAAATCAGGACAGAAATAAACAAGATAGAANAAAAAAAAAAAAAAAAAAAAAAAAAAAAAAAAAAAAAAAAAAACAACCAAAAAAACAAAACAAAACAAAAAAAAACCAAACAGTTGAACAGATCAATGAAAATAAGAGTTGCTTTTTTGAAAAAATAAATAAAATTGACAAACCTCTAGCCAGGCTTC
>NW_027533207.1:0-244 GCF_008692635.1 Crocuta crocuta
GTATTTCTGAGGGGTTGGTTGTTATAAGTTTATTTTCATTCATAACTTTGTCTATTTCCGTGCTCTCTCTTTTCTTTTTGAGAAGCCAGGCTAGAGGTTTGTCAGTTTTATTTTTTCAAAATACCAACTTTTGGTTTCATGGATCTGTTCAATTGTTTCTTTGGTCTCTATGTTGTTTATTTCTGCTCTAAATTTTACTATTTCTATTCTTCTACTGGGTTTAGGGCGTTCTTGTTGCTCTGCC
>NW_027533207.1:634-982 GCF_008692635.1 Crocuta crocuta
GTGTTCCCCTGGCCTCAGGATGTAAAGTTCTAAATATATCCGTCAGATCCATCTGGTCCAATGTGTCTTTCAAGTCCGTTATTTCTTTAGTGATTTTCTGTCTGGTTGACCTATCCATTGCTGTAAGCCGAGTAGTAAAGTCCCCTGCTATTAGCACATTCTTATCTATAAACTTGTTTCTGTTTGTGATTAATTGTTTTAGATATTTTGGTGCTCTCATATTCGGTACGTAGATGTTTATGATAGTTAGTTCTTCCTGATGGATGGATCCTGTAATTATTATGTAGTGTCCTTCTTCATCCCTTGTTACTGTCTTTACATTAAAGTCCAGTTTGTCTGATATAAGTA
>NW_027533208.1:0-719 GCF_008692635.1 Crocuta crocuta
AGGGTGTTCTTTCACCTCCATGTTTTTGGAGGTTTTCCAGACGTCTTCCTGTGATCGATTTTATGTTTTAAAGCATTATGACCTGAAAGTGTGCATGGTATGATCTCAATTCTTTTATATTTATTGAGGGCTGCTTTCTGTCGATCTGATCGATCTGATCGATCATGGGGAATGTGCCATGCGCACATGAGACGAAAGTGAATCCTTGTCCTCAGGATGCAGAGTTCTAAATATATCTGTCAGATCCATCTGGTCCATTGTATCATTCAAGTCCATTCGTTCCTTAGTGATTTTCTGTCTAGTTGATCTATCCATTGCTGTAAGTGGAGTATTAAAGTCTCCTGCGATTAGCACATTCTTATCTATAAGATTTTTTCTGTTTGTGATTAATTGTTTTAGATATTGAGGTGCTCCCATATTCGGTGCATAGACATTTATCATTATTAGTTCTTCCTGATGGATGGACCCTGTAATTATTATATAATGCCCTTCTCCATCCCTTTTTACTGTCTTTAATTTAAAGTTCAGATTGTTCGATATAAGTATAACTACTCCAGCTTTCTTTTGACTTCCTGTATCATAATAGATATTTCTCCATCCCCTTACTTTTAATCTGAAGGTATCTTCCAATCTAAAATGNCAATCTAAAATGTGTTTCTTGTAGACAGCAATTCGATGGATTTTGTTTTCTTATCCATTCTGCTACCCTATATCTTTTG
>NW_027533209.1:0-517 GCF_008692635.1 Crocuta crocuta
TAGTAAAAATCAGAGCAGAAATAAACAACATAAAAACCAAAGAAATAGTTGAACAGATCAATGAAACAAAGAGTTGGTTTTTTTGAAAAAAATAAACAGAATTGACAAACCTCTGGAGAGAGCACTCAAATAGACAAAATCATGAATGAAAATGGACTTATTACGACCAACCCCTCAGAAATACAAGCAACTATCAGGGAATACTATGAAAAATTATATGCCAACAAATTGGACTACTTAGAAGAAATGAACAAATTCCTAAACACACACTCACTACCAAAATTCACACAGGAAGAAATAGAATATCTGAACAGACCCATAACTAGTGNAGACCCATAACTAGTGAAGAAATCAAATCAAAATCTCCCAACAAATAAGAGCCGTGGACCAGATGGCTTCCCTGGGAAATTCTACCAGACGTTTAAAAATGATTTAATACTCATTCTTCTCAAGCTATTCCAAAAAATAGAAATCATTTTGTGAAGCCAGCATCACTCTGATTCCCAAGCCAGACAGA
>NW_027533210.1:0-22712 GCF_008692635.1 Crocuta crocuta
AGAGAGACAGTGTGAGCAGGGAAAGGTCAGAGAGAGAGGGAGACAAAGAATCTGAAGTAAGATCCAGGCTCTAAGCTAGCTGTCACCACAGAGCCCGACACGGGGCTCGCAACCACCAACCATGAGATCATGACCTGAGCCAAAGTCGGACGCTTAACCCACTGAGCCACCCAGGCGCCCCTATTCTGCAGAAAATTATAGCAGTTTAAATCTCAGATATATACAAAGGAATGAACAGCACCAGAAATAATGTACAGATTTTCCTCAGCTTATGATAGGGATATGTTTCTATAAACCCATTGTAAGTTGAAAATATTGTAAGTCAAAAATGCATTTAATACACCTAACCTATAGAATATCATAGCATATCCTAGTCTACCTTCCATGTGCTAAGAAAATTTACAGTTAGCCTACAGTTGTGCAAAAATCATCTAACACAAAGCCTACATTATAATAAGGTATTGAATATCTCATGTAATTTATTAAATACTAAACTAAAAGTGAAAGTCAAAATGGTTGTATGAGTCCAGAATGGTTGTGAGTTTATTCACTGATTACCTTTGTGATCACGTGGCTGACTTAGAGCTAGCTGACTCTAAACAGCATCAAAAGACGGTATTATACAACATATCACTAGCCCAAGAAAAGATCAAAATTTAAAACTTGAAGTACAGTTTCTACTTAATGCATATCACTCTCACATTATGGTAAAGTCAAAAAATCCTAAGTGTACCATCAGAAATTAGGGATCATCTGTATATGAATGACTATTAAAAAAAAAGGTGGTTTTATTTTCATTTCATTGACTGTTTACATCAAAACTAAGAACAATTTATTGTTGAATTTATAACATGTGCAACTGGAAAATGCAAAATAACACAAAAGATGTGAAGGAGAAAATGGCAATATATTGTTTCAAGTGTCTTACATTATACATGAAGTGGCATAGTATTATATATAGCATTTGAAAGTAGGTTGTGGTAAGTTAAAGATGCATATTTGAAACCCCCCAAAAAACACTAAACAATAAATGATGAGTAAGCCAGTTGGAGATAAAATGGCATAGTATAAAAGAGTCAAGGAAAGTTAAGAAAAGGAGAAAAATGAACAAAGAATATGGAAAATGATTCAAAATGAAACTGACATTGTAAGAATTAAACAATTAGAAAGGAAACAGCAAGATGTTAAGAAATAAAATGTGTGGATAATGATGTTAGATGTAGATTTTCTAAACATTTCAATTAAAGGTAGATATTTTAAAATTGTATTTTAGGTGTGCCTGAGTGGCTCAGTTGGTTAAGAATCCGATTTCAGCTCAGGTCATGATTTCGCGGTTCATGAGTTTGAGCCCTGGGTCAGGCTCTATGCTGACAGCTCAGAGCCTGGAGCCTGCTTCCAATTCTGTGTGTGTCTCTCTCTTTGCCTTTCTCCCCTTCTCAAAAATAAATAAACATTAAAAAAATTTTAAGGTAGATATTTTAAGATTGGATTTTAAAAGACAACTATATGTAATCTACAAGAAAAACATTGTAAATGTAAAGACACAAGTTACTCAAGGATGTAATATACAGCATGGCGACATTAGTTAATACTGTATTGCATATTTGAAAGTTGCTGAGAGTAAATCTTAAAAGCTCTCATCACAAGGAAATGAATTCTGTATATAATATGGTAATATATTTAACTAGACTTATTATGATTATCATTTTGCTGTATATACAAATATCAAATCATTATGTTGTACACCTGAAACCAATATGTTGCATATCAATTATACCTCAATTAAAAAAATAAAAAATTGAAAAAATTGAAAAAATATACTATGCTTACCCTTCTCTTTTTAAAAGAAGTTGAAGCACTTGTATTAATATTCAACATAATGGAGTTCAAGACAAGAATTATTACCAGGGCTAAAGAGGGAATTTCATAATGATAAAAGAATAAATTAACAAAGAAGATATAGAAATACTACATGTGTATACACAAAAAAAAGCCCCAAAGATTTCAAAATTCATTTTGCAAATATTGGCAAAACTGAAAGGAGTTAAAGCAAATGCCCAAATATATTTGGAGATATCAACACAATGGAATAAAGATAGTCTCTTCAGCAAATGGTGCTGGGAAACCTGGACAGTGACATGCAGAAAAAAGAACCTGGACCACTTTATTACACCATACACAAATATAAACTCAAAATGGATGAAAGACCTAAATTTAAGACAAGAAGCCATCAAAATCCTCAAGGAGAAAGCAGGTAAAATCCTCTTTGGTCTTGGTCGCAGCAACTTCTTACTCAACATGTCCCCAGAGGCAAGGGAAAGAAAAGCAAAAATGAACTATTGGGACCTCATCAAGATAAAAAGCTTCTGCACAGCAAAGGAAACAACCAGCAAAACTAAAAGGCAACCGATGTGATGGGAAAAGGTATTTGCAAATGATGTATCAGATAAAGGGTTAGGATCCAAAATCTATAAAGAACTTATCAAAGTCAACACCCCCAAAAGAAATAATCCAGTGAAGAAATGGGCAAAAGACATGAATAGGCACTTCTTCAAAGAAGACATCTAGGATTGGGGAGAGAGAAAACTGAGCTGTGATATAGTCACAATGAGGACTCAGCCAATTTTATGGGACTCCCTAGAGCTGGGATTGACTTGAAAAGTTGACACACACTTAGGCAAGGGGTTTGGGCCTATAGATTCCTACTTCAACCAGTAAATGGATACAGGCTACCCCTGGAGAGGAAGTCATAATAATAGAACATAATATTAAAAGTCTAATATTAGAATATTAGTGCATAATATTAGAATATTTGTTTGAAAGCAATTTGTGAGCAAGAATTCAGATTTGAGCTGTCAACATGCAAGACTACTGGCAGTTAGGGTAATAAGCACCTTGGTCCTGAGAGGGGAAATGGGATATATGTACAGTACACACAGAATTCATTATAGTATTCATGTATTAAAATAACAGCCTGCTCAGGGTGCTCCTGGGTGGCTCAGTTGGTTAAGCATCTGACTCTTGATTGAAGTTCAGGTCATGATCTCATAGTTCATGAGACTGGGCCTGACATCAGGCTCTGTGCTGACAACAAGGAGCCTGCTTGGGATTCTCTCTCTCCCTCTCTCTGCCTATCCCCTGCTTGTGCTCTCTCTCTCTCTCTCTCTCAAAATAAATTAAAAAAACATTTATTCATTATATATACCTATATAACAACCTGCTCAGAAAGAATATTCAATGGGAAAAAGTCTGTTCAACAAATGGTGTCAGGAAAACTGGACAGCAACATGCAAAAGAAAGAAACTGGATCACTTTCTCACACTCTACACAAAAATAAATTCAAAATGGATGAAAGACCTAAATGTGCGACACAAAATTATAAAAACCCTAGAAGAGAGCACAGGAAGTAACTTCTTTGACAATGGCCATAGCAACTTCTTTCTAGATATGTCTCCAGAGGCAAGGGAAACAAAAGCAAAAATAAACCATTGGGACTACATCAAAATAAAACTGGGTGTTATATGGAAACCAACTTGACAATAAACTATTTGTAAAAAAAAATTAAAAAAATAAACAAACATTTTAAAGCAAAAAAAATTTAAAAAATGAATTTGGTTGAAATGAAAAAAAAAATTAAAAAAAAAGGCTTCTGCACAGTGAAGGAAACAATCAACAAAACTAAAGGGCAACTTTAGTTGGTATCCAAAATACATAGAGGACTTAAAAAACTTAACACCAAAACCCCAAATAATCCAATTTAAAAAATGGGCAGAAGACATGAATAGACACTTTTCCAAAGAAGACATACAGATGGCAAACAGACACATGAAAAGATGTTCAACATCACTGATTATCAGGGAAATGCAAATGAAAACTACCATGAGATACCATCCCACACCTGTCAGAATGGCTAAAATAAAAAAAAAAAACAGCAGAAACAACAGCTGTTGGTGAGAATGTGGAGGAAGGGGAACGCTTAGGCACTGTTGGTGGGAATGCAAACTGGTGAATCCACTGTGGAAAACAATATGGCATTTCCTCAAAAACTTAAAAACAGAACTACCCTGTGATCCAGCAATCACACTACTAGGTATTTATCCAAAGAATACAAAAACACTAATTCAAAGGGATACATGCACCCTGATGTTTATAGTAGCATTATCTACCATAGCCAAATTATGGAAACAGCCCAAGTGTCCATCTACTGATTAATGGGCAAATAAGAGGTAGTGTATGTGTGTATATATATACAGCCATAAAAAAGAATGAAATTTTGCCATTTACAATGACATGGATAAAGATATTATGCTAAGTGAAATAGGTCAGTCAGAGAGTGACAAATACCATATGATTTCACCCATACGTGTGGAATTTGAGAAACAAAACCAATGAGAAAAGAGAAAAAAGAGTGAGAGAGAAAGAGAGGCAACTCAGGAAACATACTCTTTTTTTTTTTTCCCTAGGAGAGAGAGAGAGACAGCATGAGGAGGGGAGGGTCAGAGAGAGAGGGAGTCACAGACTGAAACAGGCTTCAGGCTCTGAGCTGGCAGTCAGCACAGAGCCCCATGCGGGGCTCGAACCCACGAACCGTGAGATCATGACCCAAGTGAAAGTCGGATGCTTAACCGACTAAGCCACCCAGGTGCTCCAACATACTCTTAACTATAGAGCTATAGAAAACAAACTGATTGTTGCCAGAAGGGAGGTGGGTGGGGAAATGGGTTAAATAGGTGATGGAGAATAAAGAGTGAACTTATGATGAGCACCAGGTGTTGAATGGAAGTGTTGAATCACTATATTGTACACCTGAAACTAATATTACACTGTAAACTGGAATTTAAATTAAAACTTTGAAAAAAAGTATAACAACCGTCTCCATTTCTACTTCAATACCTTTCCCCCAATTTTCATTCATGTCCATCTCTCTAGCATTATATCTTGACTTAATTTCTTGTTTATGAGCTAGTTCTGACTGCTTGACATTAGATCTCAGATATCCCTGATTAATTAGGAGCTAAGGAGAGGTTGTCTACCTCACAATTCTAAGAAACCTCTACAGCATAGTCAAAAACAGCTCAAGTTTACCTATGTTACCCAAGATGTGCATCTACCAAGTNGCCAAACGAGCCAGTGTGGTTAGGTTGTAGAGCTCTGAGACTTGTCTGGATACAATGATGTATTTACCCAGAGCAGCCTTAAACAGAGCAGTGAAGAAGAGTTTAAACTATCGCCAATGAGGGAAGCTAAAGGTCAGAGCTAGAAAAGTAGCACCCCCATTGAGTCTGAAAGGTAAAAAAGGTCTTAAATATGAAAAAGTAAGGCAATGGTTTCACCCTGTCTAGGTGGCCAAGCTGACCACTTATGCCAGTTGAAACTTCTTTTCATTAAATGCATCTTTTTCATTTGGAATTTCTACAGGAAACACAATGAGGATGCTGTGGTCAAAAGGATGGTGCGTTTAACCAGGAATCTAGAGGAAAATGTCCAGAGAAACTCAGCTCTGCCATTTAATTATATCACATATGGTAACTCACTTAACCTATCTAAGACTCTTCATTTATTTGGTGATTTTCTTCATGTCTAAGGTGATAATATAAGTACAGTACCCATTTCCTGGAATTGTTGAAATTCAATCAATTAGCAAATATGAAGCTATTCAGCTTCACATTAATGTCTATTTTCACACAGATCTACAAGAAGTTGCTTTCCAGCACAGCAAAGCACCATACACCATTTATAAGCAGGATACGTTTTTGGTTTGTGTTCATAAAAATTAGTTTCTGACTGGCTCTTCTATATCTTCTGCAGTAGCTTGGCCTCATGTTTCTACTAACCAGCCATCAGGATGGTCTGATGAGGCCTTTTTGTTGATCAGCTGCTTCTGGCTACATTTCCTTCTTTGGTTTAAGACCTGGGGTTTTTAGTCTGCTCTCCTTCCTCCTCCTCCTCTCTCTCTCTCTCCCCATGTCTTCTATTTCTCCCTTCAAGCACTGACAGAGAATACTGCAAAAAGAGGATCTTACCTGTTTAAGGGTTTTACTAAATATTATGCTGGAAAATAGAATATAGCAAACGTAATAAACCTGGAACAGTATCAGTGGGTTACAGAACACAGAGTTTTCACCATCTCCATTTTCTATTATTCAAAACTCCCTTTTGAGTTGGGTCTTTGTCCCTAGTAGGTGGAGCTCCCTCTTTTCCTCCCATTCCCAAGTTCTTGATTGCCACCTCCAGGTGTATCTTATATCCCTCAAAAGCTCCTGTTCTCATCTTGCAGACGGAACCCATGCAGTGCCCTGAATATCCCTTTCTCCAGTGGGCAGCAAGTGCCTCTGAGGCAGCCCAGACAGGGTAACCCCTTGATCATTAAGCTCCTGGGTATTTTATTGCTCACACCGCTCCTCACAGTCTGTGGCTTCTCTCCTGCTTAGCTTTTCCAGTATATANTACTTTATATCTGTATTCTGACTCGTGTTCTCCCTCAATTCAGAGGAGGCTTGGCCATTTCAAAAACCAAGGCATGCCCTCTGGCCTTTTCCATGCCCCCAAGTATTCTAGCACCAAATAAGAGTAATGCATGCTCTGTCCTGGAAAGGGAGTGGAATTAACCACAGACACAATTCTAATAGACTCCCCAGACACAGCCTTGTACGTGACCTGAGCTGGCCTCACTGCAACCATCTCCATGGAAACCAGAAAAAGTATGCATTTTGAGCAGCCTGAGGTCAAGTCCCTGTGGCATATATATTTTCCACGGTGAATGATGCAGGTGAAAGTGACTCAAGTAACAGTGATACAGGCTAAGTCCTAGATGGACCTGCTTGTCCCCAGCCAACCATCAAAGGTCACCCTGAGGTTTCTCAATTTGCCATAATACTACCAACTGACAGTATTATCACAAATTCCCTTGCTATCTAACTAGCTAACTGTCAAAAAGGAACAAGTTTTGAGAATTGATGGCTTTTTCCCCCATCACCCAAGCATGAAATGCCCTCACTCATGGGGGCCATTCATCCATTCATAATTGAAACAATTTTGTGCCAAAAGAATCTACAGAATTGTGTGCTGTTATATTGTGCTTGCCTCTCTTCTATGTAAACATCCTTGGGACTGAGCTATGCAGTGCTTTAGAAAGAGCCACTGTCCAAGTGACATCATAAAGATGATGACATAGGTTGTTGATGATTTAAGTCTCTCCTACAAGAAGATCAACTAGCAGCTATCCATAGAAAAGACCCCATTGTGAAGATCCCAAACCCTAAGAGTGAGACTAAAGTACCTCTCTGGACCACAGAGACTGAGAAAGACCACGTTAGAAGGACAGGAGGAGCAGTGTCACTTTGACCACATCACCTCTCTCATAGGCCAGTACAGTGGTATACTGAGAGGGCCCCTCTGGGCCTACAGTCTCTCCAGTGGGAAGAGATAGCCCAAGGTGGACACCTAGCTCCTCAAACATGCACAACACTTCCAGAGAGACCCACTGAAATCTCACCTGATAGGGATCACTGAGGGAATCTGTGGGGCTCAACCACTCAGATCAAATAGACTGAGAAAGGGGGCAGGGATTACAGCAAGCAATGTTCATGAAACTCATACAACTGAGTACCAAAAAAAACAAATAATTGATTTTAAAATTGGGCAAAGGATCTGAATAGACATTTTTCCAAAGAAGATGTACAAATGGACAACAGGTACATGAAAATGTGTTCAACATCACTGATCATTCGGGTAATGCAAATCAAATCCACAAGGAGGTATCACCTCACACGTGTTGAGATGGCTATTATAAAAAAGACAAGAGAAAAGTGCTGGCAAAAATGTGGATGAAGGGGTGCCTGGGTAGTTCAGTCAGATAAGTATCTGACTTTCGATCTTGGCTCAGGTCATGATCTCACATTTTGTGAGATCAAGCCCCTGCCTCTGGCTCTGTGCTGACAACGTGGAAGCTGCTTGGAATTCTCTCTCTCTTTTCCCCTCCCCACCTCTCTTTCTCAAAATAAGTAAATAAACTTTTTAAAACTGTGGATGAAAGGGAACACTTGTACACTGTTCATGGGAATGTAAATTAGAATAGCCACTATGGAAAACATTTTTTGGGGGTTCCTCAAAAAAACTTTAAAAAGAGGGGCATCTGGGTGGCTCAGAAGGTTAAACGTCCAACCCTTGATTTTGTCTCAGGTAATGGTGTCATGGTTCGTGAGACCAAGCTCCCTGTTGGGGGCTCTCCATTGTCAGTGCAGAGCCTGCTTGGGGTTCTCTCCCTCCCTCTACCCCTCCCCTCTGTAAAAATAAATGAATATGTAAACTTTAAAAAAGAAATTAAAAACATAATTACCATGTCATACAGCAATCCCACTTCTAAGTATTTATTTAAAGGAAATGAAATTACTATCTTGAGGAGATATCTGCACTTTCAGGTTTATTGCAGCATTATTTACAACATCTAAGACAGGGAAACAACCTCAGTGTTCATCAACAGATGAACAGATAATGTGTGTACATACAATGGAATATTCAGTCATAATAAAGAAGGAAATTCTGCCATTTGTGACAACATGGGTGAAACCTGAGGGTCTTACGCTACATGAAATAAGTCAGACAGGAAGAGACAAATACTGTATGATCTCACTTATATGTGGAATCTTAAAAAAAAAAAACAACTTATAAAAACAGAGAGTAGATTGGTGGTTACCCGGAGCAGGGGTGGGAGGGTTGGAGAAATGAGTGAAGATTGTCAACAAGTATACATTTCCAGTTATAAAACAAATAAACATTGGAGTTATAACCTATGACTTGGTGATAATAGTTAACAATACCATATTGTATAGTTGAAAGTTGCTAAAAGAGTAGATCTTAAAAAGTCTCACCACAAAAAAAAAAAAAATCATGACCTGAGCTGAAATCAGATTCTTAACCAACTGAGCCACTCAGGCACACCTAAAATACCATTTTAAAATATTGGTTTTTCTTTTCAAAAAAGAAAGTGACCGTGTGAGGTGATGGATGTGTTAACTAACCTTTATTGTGGTAATCATTTTGAAGTATATACATGTATCAAATCATCACACTATACACATTAATGTTACACAATGTTCAATGTCTATTATATCTTAATAAAGCTGGAGGGGGAAAAAAGAGCCATTGCCTATAGGAACTAAATTTCAAAATACTCAATGATGTACAGAGATGGGTGGCCTGCATCTACCACAAGATGTTCAAGTTATGGAAATGTGTGATCTACAAACCTGAATGGCAAAGGGCCAAAAGACTTAGTTTACCCAATTATGACCTTGAAGGGCCCCTAGGTGGTAGTTTCCCTGAACTGTATTTTCATTCAGCCTAAGGCAATGTTCCACTTTGTCATAATGGATACACTGCTCAAAACTACTCTTGACCTAAGTTAGATGCCTTATTGTATCAGTTAGGATCCTCAAAAGAAACAGATGTCACACACTGGATTAATTTGAGAATGGTTTGATAGAGTGACTATTAGCAAAAGTGTGGGCAAAATTTAGTGAAATCTACCAGGTTTAGTGCAGTATTCCATTACTGACAGGAAGGAAGAGGTTACCATGCCTAGGCCTGAAGATGTAAGGTGGTGGTAACTGGAACCCAGAGAGGGTAGATATATATATTCAGGTAATTTGACAAGAGGTGTGGCCTTCAGCAGGCCACTCGAAGTCAACAATAGTGACTCCTCAAGGAAGGAGCCAGAGGAACAAATACTTTGACTTCAGTTTCTACCCCACTTTCCAGTATCCTGCCTGTGTCTCCGTTTGGCCAAACCCAACCAAGAAACAAATGGTAAAGAAGTCTTCATTATAAACAATAGAGGCCACCATTCCTAGGTCTAGAGTAGGGTAGAGAGAGTCAGAAATGAATCTGGAGAGAAAATTGATAAATATCCAATACATACACACTCCCTAGATATGGATTACGTCTCTGGCCCTCCCTGCCTCTCAGACGGCATCATTTCACAGGAGCTGTTAAAAACTTGTATTTTTACCTTGTTTCTCCCTATACTGTCTCTGGTGAATTCCTTTTTCTCTTGCGGTTTCACCAGAGACAAGCACAGCAATAAGCATATTCCTTCTATAAAGGGCTTTTCACTTTCTGGAATTTAGTTCATTGGATTACTTTGTGTCTTCAGCCCACTGATGCATTTTTTAAAAACTATGATTGTGTACTTTGTTTTGTTTTTTAATAAGAGTGACAGTTTCATGAAACTTTCTCATCTGAACTGGTGGCAGAAATTGGGTTAAGGATGCACTTGGAAGATAAAGCTGAAAGATTGAAGGTGTAGTATAAAAGAAAGAGAAGAGTCAAAGATCGTTGTTTTGGGCTTGAGCGATTAGAATAATGGAGTTGCTATTCAACTGTAATGAGGCAGACTGTGGGATGGTTGGGTTGGGGCTGAGGTAGGGGAGAGGATTGTGAGATAGAAAAGAATAAATACAAAATTCCTTGTCTTCAGAAATCTTAAATTTAGATAATATTGTGTTTAGATAACATTATCTTACATTGATTAAGCACATACATACCAGACATTATGTTAAGTTCTGTACCTGAACCGGTTAATTTAATCCTCACAAAAACTGTATGAGGTAAATGCTATAATTATTAGCAATTTTGCAAATTAAAACACAGATTATTAGAGAGGCGATGTGGCATGCATAAGAAATGGTAGCTGAGTGAGGTTGTGAACTAAGACTTTCTGTCACCAGAACTCATAGAAATTTTGATCTCCTCTGCCCTATGTGACACAGGAGCCTGTAAGTGAGGCTGGCCTTCTAATTCACCACAGCTGCTTTATAGCTACTCTTATAACACCATGTTATCCTTTTTCAACTTTCACAGTTTCATTACATGTTATTTACTGACCACATTAATCAATGACCTTGGTGTCCAAACTTCACCATGTTCTAAGTTCTGCTATTTGTACAATTTATTCAAAGCTCTCCATCCCTCCATATCAACTGTAGGGCTTCTCAGTACCTATCACCTGAGTCATCCATAATCATGGTCATGCCTTAGACCTTGTCAACATTCATTAATGTCCTAGCACACCACTCTTTCACCACCTTAGACCCCTGCATTGCCTTGACCACCCTCCATTTTCCCCATTTGCCAGCCCTTCCTTCCTAACAGAGGAGCCTGCAGTTGTCTGCCTGCACTATACTCACTGATACTTGCAACTGCTTTTCTGCTCCAATAGGCTACAAGACAGCTCCCTTACAAAGTCAAACCCCAGTGTTATTCACATATCCACATTTCTCTTTTCCTGTGTCTGAGTTTCTGGATGCTGCTGGAGAAAAAGCCTCATTCTAATTCAGGGCCTTCAAACTCAGCTGGGGCTCACAGATCCTCTCTTTTGAGCTGTTTTTGGTCAATTTCCATTCCATTCTAGCATTCTAGTAACTGCTATTCCAAATGTTTGTGACTTCTGTCAAGTTCCCCAACCCGATTTCTACCTCCTATGTTCTCACCCAATAACTATGAACATCATATCATTAATACAATTAAAATTATTTAATATAAATCCCTTCAACCCTCTTCCAGCTGCCACCTATTTAAGTATAAACACAGGCACCTGCAACACCCGGTTCTGCACATTTGTATCTTCTTTTCTTTCATACTGATAGATCTATGTGTCTTCTTGGTCACACCACCTTCTTTCTCTTCCAAGATTTCTATTCATTAATTACTTTATTTCCTAGAATTTCATACTCTCACTCTTTACTGGTTTCTTCAATAAGAAGTCTACACTTTCTAAAATTACTCAATTCCCAATTACTCCAAATCTACAACTTAAACACCCATACTTCCACAAGAATAGCTCTAGAAAACTTCAGAAATGCCTTCAACTTTGCCATTGTGACTGAGCATGCCTCAGTCTAACCTTGTTTGACTTCTCACCACCTTAGATAATGTTGAATATGACTTTCTAGAAGTTTTCTCTTCCATGAGCTCCATTAAACCACAGTCTATGGTTTACTATCTCCTTATCTGCTGCTTTTCCTTATCTTTACGGGAGTCTCTTTTTCTCCTCATTACTTACATGTAGTTTTATTTCTGACCAGGTATGGATTGAAATTCATATGGACATGGAAAATTACCATATCACACAATTGTATCTTAGAAGTACGCTCATGGGAATCAACATCACTGTTCATGTCAGGTTCAGTCCTTTTGCCAGTGGGTCTTGAAGGTGGTAAGGAAGAGATACTCCACAATAAATACTCCAGTTTATTGTCTGTGATTATTCAGATGGCGTATAAATGTGTGAGAAATGAGTGAGCTCTACAAAAGGTGGTTATAGGAAGTTGGGGACTATATGTAAAGATATGAGGAGCTGGAAGTGAAATGTGACAGGTTTTGTAACCTATATAACTTAGAATGAACCTAGGACTGGCCCTAGACTTTGCAACAGGGCCAGGTACAGTGGATGTGACAGAAGAACCAGCTTGAATCTCTTACTTAATGGTTTACACTGGTTATCAGTGCTTATAGATAGAAACAACAGAAAGAGCCTCTGGCCAACTCAAGGTCATACTGTAGATCATGTAGTCCCTCATGTTAAAGACCAGTGCTCACTTATGGTGCTGGCTGATGGATGCAAAATGTAAGTATGAGTCTCCTAATGGCTTTCAAAGAGGATATCCTATGTGGACAAGTACATAGAAATGTATATACTCTTCAAGTACTATATTTAATTCACATACTTCCTCTGGGCTTTGGTTTGATGGTTTAAAGCCATGGATATTTAGGTATAAGTTTGTAAGACTTAATAGTCCTTCAAAGTCTTCAATCCAAGATAATTTCATGTGATTCAATCTAATGCAAACCCTAGTCCAGAAAGTAATACCTATCTCATAGCAGATCAATGGGTCCACACACCCACACTGTTTCTCTTTCTCTGATCTCTGAATGTATAATTGGAATGCACATTCTTAGATTCTGTAAGATCTTCCCCCATTGCTTCTATGGCCTATGGATAAAGGACCATTTTATTTATTTATTTATTAATATTTTTATTTATTTCTAGGAGAGAGAGAGAGACAGCGTGAGCAGGGGAGGGTCAGAGAGAGAGGGAGACACAGACTCCGAAANGACCATTTTAATAGGAAAGGCCAAGTGAAAGCCCCTAAAACTTCCCCTTCCGGAAATCTAAATAAGAAGAAACATTACAGGGGCTCCTGGGTGTCTCAATCAGTTAAGCGGCTGCCTGCAGCTCATGATCTCACAGTTTGTGGGTTTGAGCCTCACGTCAGGCTCTGTGCTGACAGCTCAGTCTGGAGCCTGTTTCGGATTCTGTCTCCCTCTCTCTGACCCTCCCCTGCTCACGCTGTTTCTCTCTCTTTTTCTTTCTCTCAGAAGTAAATAAAACATTTTTTAAAATGGAAACCTTTTTAAAAAAAGAAGAAGAAACATTACAGGGGCATCTGGGTGGTTCAGTCAGCTAAGCATCCCACTCTTGGTTTTGGCTCAAGTCATGATCTCATAGTTTGTGACTTCAAGCCTTGTGTCAGGCTCTGCACTGACAATATGGAGCCTGATTTGTATTCTTTCTCTCCCTCTCTCTCTCAAGCCCTTTCCTCCTCAAATAATAAATAAACCTTAAGAAAAGAAGAAGGAACATTGCATTGCCAAAAGTACTGCAGAAACTACTTTCACCTTCAAAGATTTAAAAGATGGACTAGACAGATCCTATTACATTTCTTTCAGTTCTCTAGTTTCTCTTTTGCAAAATCAGGTGGCTCATGCCTGGTGACACTGGACTTAACAAAATAGGAGGCTTGATTGCAATTGCTGGATGTACTTTCTTTATAAAAGCAGATCAACAGGCACTTAGTACAAAGCTATTGATTTGGCAGAATGCTTTCTTCGTGACACACATCAGCAGAGAGGATTGAAAGCAATTTACTTTTGCATGTCAAAAATAGCCAAGTACATACCTCCTCTTGCCTAAATGCTATGTTAACTCTCTTGCTCTTTGACATAATATTGTCCACTGGGACCCTGAATATCTTGAAATTCTTCAGATTATCATTCTGGTCCACTTCATTTTAATTAGACCTGTTGAACTGTAAATGACAGCTACCTTAGATGGCTGGGTAAGACATTTATATACTAAGAGATGAAAAATAAGTTCTATAATATTTGTGAACCTACAATATTGTTGAAAATTTTAGGGATTCACTTGTATGCCAAAAGGTTGTAAATAAACCACATAGAGTTTCAGGGTCTGCCATATTTGTGAAGTTTTAGCAGAAGCAAGGCATGTCTTGGAAGACACTAGCCTTTTTCTAAAGTAAAGAACAAGTTGTCACACCTTGTAACTCTTACCACCAAGAGAGGAACAGCATTTATTTTTCTCCAATAGGAGAGTCAGAAAAGAGACACCTAGAACTCTAGAGAAATAATAAGCCCTCTGTGGCAGAGAAATTCTCTCTGTCTGCAAAACATCTATTGTGTTACCATGCCCAGTCAACACTGGGCACCTGACCACAAGATACCAAGAGACTTTGCAAAGAGAGATGCCCATAAAAACATCATGGTGTTAACAAGTCCACCATGTCATAAATTTGGGTAGTTCTAACAGCTATCCATTTATCCCGCTGTATGCTGAAGCAATGCATTTGGAACTAGGTTCAAGTGGGTCCAGAAGGTATTAATCAACTACATGAATAGATGGTCAATATGCCCATGTCACCTAACGTTATTGCATTAACTCCTATTCTTCGAGTCACACCAATGGCCTCATGGTATCTCAAAAGAGGAAACCACAAGGGCCTGATTTACAGCTGGGTCATCATAGTATGTTGGCACTATCCAGAAATGTACTACTGCTGCCAAATTACAACTCCATTCAAGTGGCCAAAACTGGATGATTGAGTATAAGGAAAAGATATATGGATGGATCTATGGAAATGGACACAAAACATACAAGTATTTGTCTCAAGTTAATACCCACTAAATAGTATACATTGCAGAGAAATCTCTTAACAACGATGTGGACAAGAGACTCATTCAGTGGATCTCAGCCCACGTCCTTCCTCAGCTACCCCAATACTTATACAATGTGCTCATGGAAAAAGGAATGCCAGCTATGGATGAGTCCAACCACTGCAACTGCTGAATATCCCAAACCCTCTTTAGTAGAAATTGACAATATTAGTTCCCAGTATGGCACCATTACTCAGGTAGGTCAACCAGACAGCTGATAGAAGATCAATTACATCAAACCCCTTCCAGTTCGGGGAAAGCAGCAATTCATCTCTATCTGAATAGATACATACAACAGATATGTGTTTGCCTTCTCTATCTGTAGAACCTCCATCATCCCCACCATGCCCACAGAAAATTCCTAATCCACTGACACTGAACTATGCACAATAATACCCAATACCAAAGGGATCACTTTATAGCAAAGGAGGTGCAACAATGGGCTCCTGAACATGAGAATCCTTGGAGTTGCCAGGTACCTCATAACTCAAAATCAACAAGCCAAGGGGCTCCTTGGTGGCTCAGTCGGTTGAGCTTCTGACTTCAGCTCAGGTCATGATCTCATGGTTCGTGGGTTTGAGCCCCGTGTCAGGCTCTGTGCTGGCAGNGGGGCGCCTGGGTGGCTCAATCAGTTAAGCGTCCGACTTCGGTTCAGGTCATGATCTCATGGTTGGGTTCGAGCCCCGTGTCGGGCTCTGTGCTGACAGCTAGCTCAGAGCCTGGAGCCTGCTTCAGATTCTGTGTCTCCCTCTCTCTCTGACCCTCCCCTGCTCATGCTGTCTCTCTCTCTCTCTCTCTCTCTCTCTCCAAAATAAATTTTAAAAATACATTAAATAAAAAAAAAGAATCAGCAAGCCTAAGATAATGTTAGATAAACCTGTTGAAGGACAAGCTAAGGCACCAGCTCATTCACAACATCTTGAGATATAGCATAATCACTGAAACCATAGACAATATATTATTTTCTTGAATAGCTTAAGAACTTAGGTCCATGAACAGAAGGGCAGTAGTAGGAGTGGCTCCACTGACTATCACTCTAGTGGCCCACTTGTGGAACTTTTGCTTCCCCATTTCTACAAACCTAAGCTATGCTAGGTTTGATATACTGGTTCCAAGACTGGAAGCTACTTCTACTTGATGAGACAGTAAATGCTCCAATGAGCCAGAAGCTGCAACTCCCATCTTGCAATTTTGAGATGATTCTAATGTCAGTGGGACAACAGGCAAAGAAAGACATTTTTATACTTACTGAGGTAATCATCCTAATTTCTATTAGTAGTTAGGGTTGTACTGTGCACAGAGGTAGGGAGGATTCTGTTTGAAACTCAACACCTCTTAATGCATCTATCCCCAATGATAACTGTAAATATCCAATTGCAGAAACCAGGACCCAAAGAAGGGAAAGGCAACTAAGTGCTCAAACCCCTCTGGGATGAAGGTCTGGGTCACCCCACCAAGCAAGTAAACTAAATTAGCCAGTGTGCTATTTATTTGTGAGGAAGATATAAACACAGTGGTTGTACAAGGAGATTATTAATATAAATTATGGTTCTGGGACAAGATACAGTAGCAAGAGCTGTATCTTGGTGTAGTAACCCTCATTAGGAGAATAATCCTCATTTTCAGGAGAATATAACTGGCCACCAGTGTGAAGGACTGTCTCCTCATCCAAAAAAGAAATGAGAATGTGTTGTTCTCACCAAAAAGGAGTCTCCAAATTATATTATCAATGGGTAGATTGTAGCATCTTGCATTTATGCCCCTAAAGTTTACACAAGAGGAGTCCTTGGACTGTCAGGTCCTTGGCTACTTGCTCAAAGGAGATCCCTGGCTATCCCCACTGTCACTTTGTCTGCTAATAGCACCAGCTCTCATGGAATCCCCTAGACTGAGATCCAAACTCTAGTAGATCCTCCTTTATAGCTGTTTCAATGAAAATGACAATTACACAGCCATAAAAAAAATAATGAAATCTTGCCATTTGCAACAACATGGATGGACCTAGAGGGTATTATGCTTAGTGCAATAGGTCAGACTGAGAAAGACAAATGCCTTATTATTTCACTCATATGTGGAATCTAAAATAAACAAACGAATAAACAAATAAAACACAGAATCAGACCTATAAATACAGAGAACAAATTGATGGCTGCCAGAGGGGAAGGAGAGTCAGAGATACAGGCCTCTAGTTAAGGAATAAATAAGACACGGAAATAAAAGGAACAGCATAAGAAATATAGCCAATGATGTTGTAACAAAATTATATGGTAACAGATGGTAGCTACACTTAAGCTGAGCATAGCATAACGTATAAACATGTGGCATAATCATGTTGTATACCTGAAACTGGTGTAACATTGTATAGCAACTACACTAAAATTTGAAAATTAAAAAAGAAAAACAAATGGCAACAGCTTCATCAAAGGACTGACCCTATCTGACTCGTGGAAACTCTGGCTTTCCTGCTTCTAGCCTCAAATGTAGTGCCATAACATGGGCTGTGAGTTCCAACTTTCTAGTGATTACTTGAAGAGGTGACTAACACAACCTAGAAGTTCAAGGGCGTTGATCAGCTGAGCCAAGGTGGTTTCACAGTGCTTACCCAGACACATTCTATGTGAACAAGCCACCAGCTGTGTTTCCTCAAGGAGCTGTAGAAATCTCTGTAATGTGCTACTTCATATTTGCTTTCTCTCCTTTCTTGCCTCACTTCCTTCCTCTGCTCATTCTAGCTGTTCTGTAATCATAGCCTTCAAGAAACCCTTAGTACAACAGCTGTACTTCAGTCTCTGTTTTCTAGTGAACTCAGGCTAAGACACACCTCTTGTATCTCCTGGTCATCCATACCAGAACCCCAGTGTCAAAGGTCACAAACCTGAAGGTTCTCCCTAGACATTTCCCTCTTTTTCAGCCTCCATATCTCCTCCTCATCACCTACCTGGCAAAGTCTAAACACAAAAACATGATGAACAAAAGCCTCCATGGAGCAGCTCCAGCCATCTCTACAACTTCACTTGTGGTTTTCCTTCTTGTGAAATTCCTCTCAGGAACCATGACCTCCTTGCAGGATGTATGCCTCCTTCTATACATCTTGTCACGAACCTCCTAAGTTCATCATTCTCTGTTCACAGCATCCCCATTATTACTAATGTCTACTTGGAAAAAAAAAACCAAACAAACTTCTCATTACTCAAGATGAAGTTCATGGGTCATAGCCTCTATGAAGCTGTCTACCTAACACTGCTGACAGAGAGATAGAATAAGATAAAAACACCGCTGGAGGGGGAGGCAAGATGGCGGAGAAGTAGGGCGCTCCCTACATTTCACTCGCCCCCATCTCTCACACAGATAAGGCCAGAAGCGATAGGAACCCTTACAGAATCCAGGAGTTCGGGAGGAAAAGGAGACAGAGTCTGCTGAGAAAACCTTACAGTGTGAGTGCGAACTGGGGAAGATGAAATTGGGCCGGGACTGGAGACACGGGTCGGGGGGGTGTCTCCCTCTGCGGGGAGCCGCAGTGAATCTAGGGGAAAAAAGAAAGCATGGCTGAAACTGCTCAAGACACTGTCCCTGTCGCTGGAGAAGAGAAAAACCTCCGTTCGCGACACAGAGGGATCCGGTTTCCTGCTCTCCAGCTGACCCTCGCAGGACACACTCACCCAGGCGACCTCTGGGGAAACTGCTCCCCACTCGCCAGCTCAACCTGGAGGGGACAGGTGGCCACCGCGCCTTTTTGCTTCTGGCTCGGCTGGATCCCTACAGGGGAAGCAAGAGGCTTGAAACTGCTCTGAGGGATTTGCCCACGAGTTTATATTGTGGGCGATGGGACAAAGAGGGACCCGGTTTCCTGCTGTCCAACTGACCCTAGGCGGGATGCACTGGTCCCAGGCGACGCCAGGTGAAACTGCTCCTCGATTGCCAGCCAGACCTGGAGGAGACGGGAGCAGCGGCTTCTAGCTCGATCCCCAGGGGGAAGGCGAGAGGCTTGAAAGTGCTCTGAGGGGCCTGCCTGAGAGTTTATATTTTGGGCAATTTCAGTGGGGTGCGTGGACTGAGATCTGGAAATGAGGCCTGGCTTGGGATATAAGAGCACGGTCGACCTTGGCTACGTCCCCGGCACAGGGAGATTACACACCCAAAAGAGTGACTTGCCATGCTTGGTTCAAGAAGGAACTGGGGCGCTGCCACTTTTCTCCCCAGAACCGCCAAGGCAGGACTCCCACGGGACCCACTGGACCAAACCACGCCCATCCCTGCTAGAGAGCTGCCNTATAGCTGGGAAATCTGGTTACATGCTTTAGACTGTCCTTTGTCTATTGGGTTTCTTCTTTTTTCCTTTTCTTTTCTTCTTTTTTATGTATTCTTCTTATTCTTCGCCTTCCCTCTTTCCTCTCTTCTCTTTTCTTTTTTGTTTTCCCTTTCGATTTGCATGTTTGCTGGATTTGTCTGTGTGTCTGTGTGCCTCTGTTCCCTGTGTGTTTGTCTGTCTGTTTTCTTTTCCATGGATACTTCAAGAAACAAGCCAAAGGACTCATGGTGGAGAGTCCCAAATACCACTACAAGTGGGAAAATAAAATAACCAAGGTTTCAACAAGAGTGACCAAGAGATACCATTCAAAGAACACTTTCTGAACAGACAGGCCCTGGACAGTCAAAGAGCCTTCATTAATACAGGAGTACTCTTAGGTGCAGAGTGCATAACAAACTTTTAAAACTAACAAGAGACAGAAAGCTAGCCAAAATGACGAAATGGAAGAACTCTCCCCTAAAGAAATTCCAGGAAGAAATGACAGCTAAAGAACTGCTCAAAACAGACATAAGCAACATAACTGAACAACAGTTTAGAACAATAGCCATAAAATTAATCGCTGGGCTTGAAAAAGGCATGGAAGACATCAGAGAAACTATTGCTACAAAGACTATGGAGCTTAAAAATAGTTGTGATGAATTAAAAAATGCTATAAATGAGATGCAAAATAAAAGGGAGGCGTCCAATGCACGGATTGAAAAGGCAGAAAAATAAGTGATTTAGAAGACACAATTATAGAAAAAGAGGAAGCTGAGAAAAAGAGAGATAAACTGATCCAGGAACACAAAAGGAGAGATCAAGAGCTCAGTGATACAGTCAAACGGAATAATATCCATATCATAGGAATTCCAGAAAAGGAAGAGAGAGGAAAAGGCGCTGAAGGAGTCCTTGAACATATAGCAGAGAACTTCCCCCAATATGGGGAAGGAAACAGACGTTGAAATACAAGAGGCACAGAGAACTCTCCTCAGAAGTAACCTGAATCGATCTTCTGCATGACATATCCTAGGGAAACTAGTAAAATATAAGGACAAAGAGAGAATTTTGAAAGCAGCAAGGGATAAAGGGCCCTAACATACAAAGGGAAACCTATCAGAGTCTTACAGACCTATCTGATGAAACTTGGCAGGCCAGAAAGGAATGGCAGGAAGACTTCAATGTGATGACCAGAAAAAATATGCAGCCAAGAATCCTCTATGCAGCAAGCCTGTCATTCTGAATAGAAGGAGAGATAAAAGTCTTTCCAAAAACAAAAATGGAAAGAATTTGTCACCACTAAACCAGCCATACAAGAAATCCTGTGGGAAATGTTTAAGGAACGCAAGATACCAGAGACACCGTCACAAGCATGAATGTCCACAAAGGACACGATTACTCTAAACCCGTATTTTTCAATAATAACACTGAATGTAAACGGACTAAATGCCCCAATCAAAAGACATAGGGTAGCNTAAACACTGTTTTTTTTAAAAAAAATTTTATTTATTTCTAGGAGAGAGAGAGAGACAGCGTGAGCAGGGGAGGGTCAGAGAGAGAGGGAGTCACAGACTGAAACAGGCTCCAGGCTCTGAGCTAGCTGTCAGCACAGAGCCCGACGCGGGGCTCGAACCCACGAACCGTGAGATCATGACCTAAGCGAAAGTCGGACGCTTAACCGACTAAGCCACCCAGGCGCCCCATGAACTCAAATGTTTTTAAACAAAACCCAATGCTTTACCTCACTGTATATATTGGCTCACCTGGTAATTTCTGGGTGACATATGTTGAAACATTAGGAACAATTTCGAATTTTCTCATTCTTCTGTTTCATGGGCTAGGTAAAATACCTACATCCATGAAACTCTTTAGAAAGATGAGCAGCCTTGGGCAGAATATTATAGAGCCAAAGTTATACTTTATCAGAGTAGATGCATTCTAACAGAAAATTAAACAAGCCATCTAACTTAAAGAAAAGTTATGGGGCATCTGGGTGGCTCGGTCAATTAAGCATCCAACTCTTGATTTCAGCTCAGGTCATGGTCTCATGAGGGATTGAGCTGTGGGATTGAGCCCCACATATCGGGATCTATGCTGAGTGTAGAACCTGCTTAAGATTCTCTCTCTCTCTCTCTCTGTCCCTCCCCCATGCTCATGTGCATACTCTCTCTGAAAAAAAATTTTTAAAAATGAAGAAAAGTTACAATCTGTATTTTTTAATGTATTGGATCTCCAGTATGTTAAAGACTGTAGTAGCAAGCATTGTGAAAGTCTTTACCTTTGATGTTAAGGACCCTTCACCTCTCTTAGTAACTCTGTATCATAATCTTTTGAAATTGCCCATGGTAATCCTCTTAGTAAGATTCTCTAACATTTAAATTTATTAAATATATGTCCTTTAGTTGAATCTTTGAAGCTCACTGAAAGTGTTATTTATGTGTTTTGCTATTCAGACATTTTACTAGAATGGGCCACAATTAAAACCATTGTTACATCTTAAATACAATTATAATCTTTCATATAAAGAACAACTATGGGGGCACCTGGGTGGCTCAATCGGTTAAGTGTTGGGTTTCAGCTCAGGTCATGATATTACAGTTCATGAGTTCAAGCCCCGCATTTCACTCACTGCTATTGGAGCACTGCCTGCTTTGGATCCTCTGTCTCCTTCTTTCTCTGCCCCTCCCCAGCTCACGTGCACACATGCACACATGCATGCTCTCTCTCAAAAGTAAATAAATATTTTTTTAAAAATTTAAAAAAAGAGGGGCGCCTGGGTGGTTCAGTCAGCTAAGCATCTGATTTCAGCTCAGGTCATGATCTCGCGGTTCGTGGGTTTGAGTCCCGTGTCTCTCGTCGGTTTCTGTGCTGACAGCTCAGAGCCTAGAGCGTGCTTCCGATTCGGTGTCTCCCTTTCTCTCTGCCCCTCCCCTACTCACACTCTCTGTCTCTGTCTCTCTCAAAGATAAATAAACATTAAGAAAATTTTTTAAAAGACAGGATTATGCAAACATTGACTAAATTTCTAATATATATTAACCATTGTGCCTGGCAGAGATAGAAACACAATAAGCTCCATGAATGTGAGCATACTGCTTTAACACACTATCGTATATGCATAATTTAACACAATGCTTGGCAAGTAGCAGATAGCCAAAAATACATATGAATAAAACACGACAAATGCATGGCTCTTGCCTTTAAAATATTGCAATTCACAATATTTGGACCTCATGAGAATTTATCTTGAGCCCATAGATAAACACGTTCCACAACTATACATGAGCATTTCTGGGGCCACAGAAATAATGCAAAGGAGCTAATTAGGTATGATGTGATACGGAGAGTATTGTGACATGTGGCTTGTAAGGAGGGGACAAGGTTATGGAAGATAAAAGTGACCTAGGTGTGTCCAGGT
>NW_027533210.1:22808-25726 GCF_008692635.1 Crocuta crocuta
TGTAGGAGATTCCATTTCTTTAGTTTATTCCTTTGGAGTAAAGAATGAGATGGTGGAATGTGGAAACTGCTCATTTATAGAGTTCAGAGCTCACATACTGTAGTTTGCTCTAGTCATTCTGTGAACTCTATGACCCAGCCTCACACAGTGCCATGACATAGTAGGTGCTTCCTATATACTGTGGAATGAATATAATTCAATCAAATGAAATGGCTGCTCTCAGTCTCAGGAGACAAAGGGGAAGACTTCAGCCAAGCTCTCTATTGGCATCTTGTGGCCAAAAGTACACATGACATCCAAACCCAGAAATAGGACTGAGGACAAGCAAATTCAATTTTACAGGTGGTGGGAGGAGAAAAGAAGCTTGGTGGTGACTGGCAGGCCGAAAGCAGGACAGCAAGCACCCTCTAAGGGAAGGACTGGCTACACCTCTGTGACTCTGTCTCGGGACTCTGTGGGTACACTGGCCCATAGACAGGTGTCTCAGCAGCCTATCCTCTTCTTACAAAGGTACATCTCTGGGCTGGAGCTAGGCTTAGAAAGTGACTTATTTTGAGGAGTTTATGCCATCTGAGAGTTCAGAGAACAGGGTACAGGTAAGTCCTTGCCATAGCTTTCCAATAGCAATGATTGACCATTGGAATGGAGGTGAGGAATTGAGCTGCCATATCACAACTGTGTGCAAACAAAAGGACTCTGATCTGAAAATGGCAAGAGTGGAAGACCGTGGGGTTCTGGTCTTGAAACAAGACATATGTTGCATGGAAACATGTTCCATCAATCCTAGAAAGTTAGGTTTGTTCTACCTACTCATATGCCTCAAAAAGACAAGGAGGCTTTATATACAGTCGGTCGCCAGGCAAATGTCTACTGCATATGCCCTCAAATCTTCAACTCGGGTTTATTCTGCCATGGCTCATCTTCTCCTTTGAGGCCATTGAATATGGTACTTATTTTCACAACCGATTTTGACCTGTATAAAAAAATTATAGGGAAGACTCATATTAACTCCCGTAGCCCTATAGCAAGGGTTAGATTTTGTCACCCAGAATGGCCAGTATTAAGCAGGTCCAATCACAGAGCACTAAATAAGACTGCTTGATACACCCTCCCCCCAAAAAAGAGATAAGAAGGCCCTCCACATTTTGTTTATCCATGCACCAGCCATGAAAAAGGAATGAAGTATTGATACATGTTGCTTCATGGATAAACTTTGAAAACATCATGCTAAGTGTAAGAAGTCAGACACAAAATGCCACATGTTGTATGATTTTATTTACATGAAATGTCAAGGACAGGCAAATCCATTGGGACACAGAGCAGACTGATGGCTGTCAGGAGTTGGAGGTATGGGTGGGGAATTGGGAATGAGTGTTTTAACTGGTATGGGGTTTCTTTTGGGATTGATGAAAAGTTCTAGAATTAGACAGTGATTATTGTTGTAAAGTTTTGTGAATATACTAAAAACCATTGAATTGTGCACTCTTAAATGGAGAATTTTATCATATATGAATTATATCTCAATTTAAAAAAAAGACAAATAAGCGGGACGCCTGGGTGGCTCAGTTGGTCGAGTGTCCAGTTCTTGATTTCGGCTCAGGTCATGACCTCACAGTTCATGGGCTCAAGCCCCATATCAGGCTCTTCGCTGACAGCACAGAGCCTGTTCAAAACCAACTTTACAATAAACTATTTAAAAAGAAAAAGAGAATTCTGTTTCTTCCTCTCTCTCTTTGCCCCACCCCTGCTCATGCTCTCCCTCTCTGCCTCAAAATAAATTAAAAAAAAAAAAAAAAAGGAAGGAAAAAGGACATGNCACCCTGGTAGGCAGAAAGGGCACAGTCAGGTCCCCAGATCTGTACTCTGCTCCCAAAGCATGGTGCTGAGCAAAGGACTTTAGGAGCTTGCTGGAATGGACAAGGTATGTTCACGGTGCTCCTAAAACCGATGTAACCAGGCAGGTAAGCATGAACCATAATTAATGAACAAAGGCAAAGATCAGAACTTGAAAAGCCCTATTAAACATCAGGTCTGACATTAGCTCGGTTGAATGAAGGGAAGCTGCTATAAACCAACAGAATTGAATGTTCAGGTCAGAAAGCAGAAAGATTCTTAAGTAAGCAGGGAACAAGGGATTGGTCATAACAAATGAGACTAAAC
This sequence comes from Crocuta crocuta, assembly GCF_008692635.1. Classification (NCBI taxonomy): domain Eukaryota; kingdom Metazoa; phylum Chordata; class Mammalia; order Carnivora; family Hyaenidae; genus Crocuta; species Crocuta crocuta. The sequence continues at coordinate 24,969 of NW_027533210.1, forward strand.
CCTACAAAGGAGTCAGAGGCTGTTTTCATTGTGGTGCTAATGACTCAGTGTGTTGAAAAATGTTGAAGGTAACTTCGCTAAAAATAAGATTCAGAAATATGTTTCTTATGATTCAATTTGGTTAATGCTTTTAAAAGCACTGTAAAAGTGCTTTTAAAAATGCCATAAGGTCTCTCTCACTGAGAACAAAATTACAAAACAAATTGTGGAAATTGTAAGTCATTCTTTTCCTCTAGAGAATGACTACGTTTTTAGAAAAAGAAGATGTGATGTTTCTTACCTAAGAAAATGCATTTTTTGATTAAAATTCAGCTACAGTTTCTAGCTGCAATCGGGGCCTCAATAGCTATGGACTTGGTAGTTGTCAACCAGGGGCTGTGGTGCAGGGCACAGATCAGAAACACTTGTGCAACTTACAAAATACAAATGCCCTGTCCCCATCACTTGCACCCAGCATCCCTGAAAAAGAGTGGGAGAGTGGAAAGGACAAAGGCAGTTACACTTTAAATAAAAACAAAAGGGGGGACCTGGATGGCTCAGTCGGTTAAGCATCCAACTCTTGATTTGGGCTCAGGTCATGATCTAGCAAGTTCGTGAGACAGACCCCTGCATCCAGCTCTGTACAGACAGTGCAGAGCTTGCTTAGGATTCTCTCTGCCCCTTCCCTGCTTGTGCTCACTCTCTCTAGCTCTTTCTCTCTCAAAATAAATAAATATTTAAAACATAAAAATTAAAAACAAAAACAGAACCCTTCCAAA
>NW_027533210.1:25757-26231 GCF_008692635.1 Crocuta crocuta
CCTTCCTACGCAATTTAACACATACCCACAAACATATTTCTCTACTGGAGAAATGCTGAACTATGAGTAGCTAAAAGTTAAAATTTAGTAAATGCTAATTCTGTCTCGCAAAACAAACAAAAAAAGGAACATAAAGACAACTATCTAACATGTAATTGTATTTATTTTAAAATGCAATTACTAAAATAAAATGTAATTACAAAAGAATACATGCTATAAAAGATGCATGAAGAAAAAGCCATTTCTCTATTTCTTCCAAGTGTACCTNTGTAGGTAAGCCTTCAGTTTGGTTTCAGTTTCTTGACAGTACAAATAAAGCTGAAATAAACATTTTGTACAAATACCATTGTGCATTAAGTGTTTTTATTCCCAAAAGATTGATTCCCCAAAGTGAGTGTACTGAGTAAAAGAACACGTGTATTTTTACTATTACCAGATATTATAAGTATTTCATAAAAAGATCTAAGTAATTTA
>NW_027533210.1:26246-26526 GCF_008692635.1 Crocuta crocuta
CAACAATATATGTGTGAATGTCTCTCTCCCTCCCCATTTTCACCAGCAGGGAATGTTTTGTTTCCTTTAGTTATTGTTTCATTTTGCATCTCCCTCACCAAAAATGAAGAATCTTTTCAAGAGTTTATCAGACATCTGTATCTTCTCTTCTGAGAATGTCTTGTTCATTATTTTTTCCATTGGTATATTTGCTTTACTCTAATCAAGATATATTAGCATTCCTATAATATGTATGCCATATATTTCAGTTTTTCGTTTCTATTTTGTTTTTGTTGCTAGC
>NW_027533210.1:26821-35629 GCF_008692635.1 Crocuta crocuta
ACCCATTTTTCTTATAACATTATATTGTTTTATTTTAGGCATCAATCCATCTGTATGTTATTTTTATACAAGATACGAGAAAAAAAGACTAGCTTAGTTTTATTCTGTAAATATTCAATTAGGCTAGCATCATTTATAAAGAAACTACACGTTGGTAGCAGACAAAAAACAGCTATTTTGTCATATATTAATTCATATTTCATATATGCTAGGATCCATATCTGAAATTTCTATTTGTTACCATTAATCAACTTTTTTTTTTATTGCATTCAGTGGGCCAGCAAGAGCTGGAGCAGTGTATAAAGGGCCATACTGACTTTCAGAGAGTGGCTTATTCCCTGGACTGATAGGACTCACTGTGGTCCCTTTTACTTCAGATCAGATGACTTGATAATTCTAATTATTGCTTAAATCTTAGGTGTGAGCAAGAATTTGATTGAAATTTGAAGGGCGCCTGGGTGGCTCTCTGAATCAGGCTCTGCACTGGCAGCACAGAGCCTGCTTGAGATTCACTCTCTCCCTCTCTCTCTTTGCCCCTCCTCTGCTCTCTCTCTCAAAATAATAAATAAACATTAAACAGTTAAAAAAGAATTTGATTCAAATTTGACTCTACAAAATAATGCATAATACACAAACCACAATATTTATACTTAGAGTGAGAAATAAAAAGTGAGTGGTCGGGCAATTTTATTACCTTATTATGCTAACAATGTATTATATTATCTCCCAGAACACGATTTAAATTCACTGGTATTGATGTGTAAGAGTAAGTTTTCTTTAAGTGCGGTAAAATATGCATAACAAAGTTTACCAATGTAACCACATCGAGTGAACAGTTCAGTAGTAAGTATATCCTCATTGATGCACAACCAGTCTCCAGAACGTTTTCATATCTAATCAACAACTCCCCAGTTGTCTCTCCCTGCAGCCCCTGGCAACCACCATTTTATTTTCTGTTTCTAGGAGTTTGACTACTCTGGATAACTCATATAATTAGAATTATACAGTATTTGGTTTTTAGTGACAGGCTTATTTCACTTAGCATAATGTCCGCATTTTTAGAAGAACGTCTACAGTTTTAGAAGTTCCAAATATATTCTAAATATTAACCTCTTTCAGATATATGATTTGCAAATATTTTCTCCCATTCTGTAGACTGCCTTTTCACTCTGTTGATTGTGTCCTTCACCGCACAGATGCTTTAAATTTTGATGTAGTCCAATTGTTCTATTTTTACTTTTGTTGCCTTTACCTTTCATGTTATATCCAAGAAATCATTGCTAAATCCAGTATCATGAAGATTTTTCCACTATATTTCCTTCTAAGAGTTTTCTAATTTTAAGTCTTACGTTTAAGTCTTTAATACATTTTTTGTTGATTTTTTATATGGTGGAGGGTAAGAGCCATTATTCTTAGGCATGTGGATATCCACTTTTCCCAGCACCATTTGTTGAAAAGACTGTACTTTGTCAAAAATCATATGATCTTATACACAAAGGTTTCTTTCTGAGCTCTCTTTTCTATTCTATTGGTCTATATGTCTGTATTAATGCCAGTAACTGCCATTTTGATTGTTGTAGCATTGTAATAAGTTTTAAAATCAGGAACCATTAAACCTTCAAATTTGTTCTCCTGGTCCCTTGAGATTCCATATAAGACTTGGGGATGGATTTTTCTATTTTTGCAAAAGTTGTTAGGACTTTGAAAGGGATTGCACAGAATCTGTCTATTAATTTAGGTAGTATTGACATTTTAACAATGTTAAGTCCTGCGATCCATGAACATAAGAGGTCGTTCCATTAATGTATATTTTCTTTAATTTCTTTCAGCAATGCTTTGTAGTTTTTAGTGTACAAGTCTTTTGCCTCATTTAAGTTTCCAACCTTATTTTTTCTGCATGTGGATATGCAGTTGTCCTAGTATCATGTGTTAAAATACTATTCTTTCCACATTACATTGCTGTGACATGCTTGTCATAAATTTACCATAAATGTAAGAGTTTATTTCCACATCTTATATTCTATTTCATTGATCTGTATGTCTGTATTTCTGCTAACCTTTCACTCTCTTGAATACTTGGATATGTGAATCGTCCAGTTTTGTTCTTCTTTTTAAAAATTGTTTTAACTATTTTGGGTGCCTTCAATTTCCATACGGATTTTAGGATCATTTTGTCAATCTCCACACAAAAGCAGGTTGGGATTTTAATAGGGGTCATTTAGAATCTGAAGATTAATTTGGGGAATACTGTCATCTTAACAATATTAAATCTTCTAACCCATGGACATGGGTTGACTTTCTGAAAATAGAGGTCTTTCATATATTTTAATAAGGTTTTATAATCTTCAGTGTCTAAGTGTTGCATTTATTTTATTAAATTTATAGTTATTTTAATTTTTTAGGCTATTATGAATAGAATTGACTTAGCATTCATTTTGAGAATGTCATAGCTACTGTGTAGAATTGAAAATGATTTTTGTATATTGCATTTATGTCTTATGATCTTTTAGAATTGGTTTATTAGAGCAATAGGATTTTAGGGGATTTACCCCAGGATTTTCTTTATTCATGATCACACCATCTGCAAATAGACACAGGGTTAGTTCTTGCTTTTTGACTTACATGCCTTATGTTTATTTGCCTTGCCTAATAATCTGGTTAAAATATACAGTCCAATGTTAAATAAAAGTGATGAGAATAAACATCCTTGTTGTTTCCCTGATTTTAGTAGGGGACATATTCAGTGTTTTGCCATTATATACATCACAGGTGGGTTTTTCATAAATGTTCTTTATCAGGCTAAAAAAGTTTCCTTATAGTCCTAGTTTGTTGAATGATTTTATCAGGAAAGAATGTTGGATTTTGTCACATGCTTTTTTCCTATCTATTGAGATGATCATGTGTTTTTTGTAGTTTATTCTATAATTCTGTATTCTATATCTATATAATGTACTATGTTGATTCATTGTCATATGTTAAGCCAAACTTGCATTCCTGGAACACATCACACATCTTGGTCATGATGTATAACCCTTATTAATATGCTGCTGGATTTAGTTTACTAGTATTTTGTTGAGTATTTTCTCATCTATGTTCACTAGAGATATTGGACTTTAGCTTACTTTCCTTGTGGTATCTTCTCTAACTTTAGTGTCTGGGTAATACTGTCTTCACAGAATGAGTTGGGAAGTGTCCTATTCTTTGGAAGAGTGTATGAAATTTTAGTATTCTTCTTTAAACATTCAGTAGTATTCATCAGTGAAGTCCTCTTGGCCTGGGTTTTTCTTTGCAGAAAAAAATTTTTGATTACTAATTCAATCTCTACCTGTTACAGAGTTATTCAGATTTGTTATTTCTTCTACAGTCAGTTCCAGTCTTTCGTGTCTTTCTTTCAGTTTTGCCATCTCATGTACATTACACAATTTGTTGGCATTGCTCACAGTTTTCCCTTTAATCCCTTTTATTTCAGCAATGTTAGTCCTGATGTCCTTCATTCATTCTTGATTTGAGTAATCAGAGTAGTCTACCTTTTTTTCTTGATCGATCTAGCTAAAGACTTGACGGTCTTGTTGATTTTTTCAAAGGACTACCTCTAGTGTCATTGATTTTTGTCTGTTATTTATCTATTCTCTATTTTATTACTTTCTGCCCTGATTTTTATTTCCTTGTACTTTATGTAGTTTAGTTTGCTCTTCTTTTCACAGTTTCATAGGTTAAAGGTTAAGCTAGTGATTTGAGAGTATATTGTTTTTCAACATAGTCGTTTACAGCCATAAATTTCCTTCTAAGCACTGCTTTAGGTGCATAAGATTTTGTATGTTGCATTTTTATTTTTTGATGGGAATTTGGCTGTTAATGTTATTGGGGTTTGTATAGCACATGCTGGAAGGCTGGTTTGTGCAAGCACATCCTGAATGTTCCTGTTAATCACTACCTTGAGAATGTAGAGATCCTGTCCTCCCTCTATATTCCTATCAGGCAGAATATGTAGAAGAAAGTGTTCTGCATTCAAGGTCAAGAGCTCGGGTATGGCCAACCCTGAGCATCTCCCTTAGACAATGTCCAGAAGGCAGGATTTGATTTCCTTGGAAGGCTGGCTATGCAAAGAGGGGAAGGGCTACAGACAGTTGCTGAGCTAAGCTGCTACATTATAAAAGCTTGCTGATGTAGATTCTGGCAGTGGATTTTCCCATCATTGTCTTTCTTTGGCCCCACCGACCATCACTCACCCTTGGCTAAGAGTCTGCTAGGGTGCAGCTACACAGGGTTCTCTTGTATATGATGGGTTATTTTTTTTTTCTTCTTTAAAGACTTTCTCTTTGTCTTTCAACATTTTGGACAGTGATGTATTGATAAGAGAAACTTACAACTTTTTTAATGTTTGTGGGCCCTGCTCCTGGGCTCCCAGGGAGGCAATACTTTAACGTTTACTAAGGTCAGAATGACTTCAACAAACTTCAAAGCATGAGCTCTATTTCTGCCCTGAGCACATATTGTACATCTGCTTCCTTAGCAAATAACCTAAAACAAACAAAAATCATTTCAAACTGAAGAATAAAAATCTCCCTAAATTCCATTCCCGTACCTCCAGAGCCTGCAACCTGACATATATCAAAAGCCTAAGATAAAGTGTGATTTGTAACTCTTGAGGTAACAAAAAACATATATAACCCTGTATTAAACATTCCTTCTCTGGAGCACTCTGTTCTTTGTGAAGATTGTGTATCCTGGGCAGCTGTCTTCACTTGGCTCACATCAGACTCTTTCTTTCTTTTCTTTTCTTTCTTTCTTTTTTTTTTTTTTTTACAAATTCCTAAAGATTTTTTTTCATTTTGTGTTGACAGTATCTAGCTGAGGATCTCTTTGTGTTTTTCTTCCTAGGACTTTGTTGACCTTCTTGGTACGTAGGTTAATGTTTTTTTATCAAGTTTAGGAAGTTTTCAATCGTTATTTACATCGTTTTCTTCTGTACCTTTCCTCTCTGGTACTTCTATTATGTGTATGCTGGTACATAGATGGTGTCTGGTACTTAATGGTGTCTCACATCTCTCTTGAGGTTCTGTTCATTTTCTTCTCTCCTTCATCTCTCTCTTCAGATTGCATAATCTCTATTGATCTATCTTTAAGTTTCCCTTTCATTCTTCTGCCAGCTCAAATGTATTGTTATTCTAACGAAATTTTCATTTCAGTGGGTGTATTTTTCAACTCCAGTTTCCCTTTGAATCTTTTTTTTAATAATTTCCCTTTATTGATATTCTCTATGATGATACATTACCATCACACCTTCTTTTAATTCTTTAAACAGTTTTAGTTCTTTTAACATAATATCTACTTTGAAGATTTTGCCTAATGGATCCATCATCTGGGCCCATGCCTGCTTGTTTCCTTATACACGGATTACACTTCCCTATTTATTTGCATGTTTTCAATTTTTGTTGAACTGAGCATGTTAATAATATTTTGTATCAACTCTGGATATCAATCCCCAGAACACAGCCTCAGACTCCTTGTTTATTTCACTTTGTTTGGTAGCTAGACTAGTTCAGTGAAGTAGACCTCTCCAGTAATGCACAGCCTGTGACATCAGTCTTCCAAAGACTCAGCCTTGGGCATGCACAAAGTCACCCTAGGATGACAGCTGTCTTAGGTAGGCTGTCAGTTTCTTCCACTTCTTTGTTAAGCTGTCTCCCCTTGTTGGTATCACAACTAGCAGCAAGTCTCCACTAATTGCCAGTTGATCTAGTCTTTTCAATGATTCCCTGGGGCATAAACTGCTACACAGTGGGATCCCTTTAATTTCAGGTGTCCTTGCAGGAGTAATTTTTGAGAAAAAACTTTTGAGGTTCGTTTTTTTTTTCTTGTCCCAGGAAAGTGCTCTTCTTAGCTCTCTTTTCCTTAATTGCTTGCCACCAAAATCTCCATTGTTTGTGACACTTATCTTTAGGTGTGACATACCCTACACTCTGTTCCAAATAAAACCAGTCAACGTGGGAAGAGCTTCAAAGCTCTTTATTCTTAATCTCTGAGCCATTGTTCTAGAGCTAAAGGGTCTGCTTCACTTGGAGTAACCCCTTCCCTCTATCCCTCCCACTTTACAAGCAAGGTGCTGGGCTGGTGCAGGAGCCTGTGATAATTTTGGCTTACCTGCCCCGTCAAGGAACCTCCACACTACTAGTGAGTTGGGGCAAAGGTGATCAGAGCGTCAGTGTTTTCGGCATGCCATGCCACTGCTAAGAGTGTGTGCCCCATGAATCAGGGCCTGGTGGAAGAAAGCCCAAGACATCTCAGTTGCACTTGCCTGGAATTTAGTCTCTGTAAATTGCAGTTGGGGTAGATGAGACTGCCCACAGCCTCTGCTCCAAAGGAGATGCCACAGACCTGGATGGGGATCTCAAAGGATGACTGTGATTTTAGGTGGGTTCTTTTTGATGATCTCTTTCCATGATCTCCCTGTTAAGCTTCCGGCTGGTCTGCCTCTATTTGTCTCACATCCAGCTGTTAGCCTCCACTAATTGCTAACTGATTGCCTTTCTTTTGACAATCCTCTCGTGCATAAATTGCTCCAAAGTGTGATGCAATTAGTCAGGCATTTTGCAGGGATAGTCTTTGAGGCCAGTCTTTGAGGTCTGCTCCAATCTTAGGACATCTCTTTTTAGCTGTCTCTTTATAACCTATTAATTTGATTATAATAATTTTTATATGATTACATTCTGATATCTCCAATATCAAGTCTCTCTACCTCTTTCACATTGTTTCCTTGCCTGTATTTTTTTTTAAATCCCCTTATCAACTTTAAAAACGCTTTAATAAACGTTCTACTGGGCTTTTCACTAGAATCCCATTAAATTTGTATGCTAGTTTTGGAGGATGTATGTTGGCTTTGGAAGTGTTATTAAATAACACTCCCACCCATGAACATAATATATGAAATCCATCAATATGATCCTACACTTTTCTTCGTGTAGATGTCGGAGGCTGAGATGAATTGGAGCAAGTTGAGCTGCCAGGTGTTGGAGTACTCAGTTAAGACAAGGCAGGGGGCCCCTGGGTGGCTTAGTCAGTTAAGCGTCCAACTCTTGGTTTTGGCTCGGGTAGTGATCTCACGGTTCATGGGTTCAAGCCCCTCCTTGGGCTCTGTGCTGAAAGTGTGGAGCCTGCCTGGGATTCTCTCTTGTGCTCTTTCTCTACCTTTCTCCAACTCATGCATGTACTCTTTCTCTCAAAATAAATAAACTTAAAAAAAAAAGACAACAAGGCACAATGAAAGTAACAATTTACTTTATTCATGCACAACAATTGTATAAGCAAGAGGAGGGAGCTCTACCTCCCACAATGTCCAATTTTTTTCCCCACAGAATGGCACTGGGAGAGGGTCAGATAGATGTATCAACGCAGAGGGAATGGTCTCATTGGCAAGAAACATCAAACAAAAGGCCCTGCCATCTTACAGTCCTGGGGTCAGGGCAGCCATGTAAAAGTGCTAAGAGCCAAGTCAGAGTGGAAAAAAATGTCTTTGAAGCCATCTGATTGGGCAATCTTGGCAGGGGATCCTCAGAGACCTCAGCCAAGGACCCCAGTAAAGAAACTTCTGAATGCATAACCTGTGCCAGGAATACAGCTAAATGTATGAATACACCTGGCCAAGGGAGCTTGAGACCTTGAATACGACTCCTTTTAGAGACTGCAGTGAACTTGTGTACCAAGTCTGGTGTGGAGAGGGCAGCTCACCCACAAGAGGCCTACCAAGTGAAGGCACTGTAATTACTTGTGGTTGGGCTTGAAAGATCACACTTAGGATTTTGGCCCTGAGCTAGATTCCTCAGTAGGCCTTTCCTGTTAACACCGTTCCTAAGTATGGTGTGATTTTAGATATGATTACAAGTAGTCTATTTGGTTTTTCATTTTTAGGTGTTTACTTATACTGTAGAAAGAAAAATGTGGTTGTGTTCTATATATTCAAATGATATCCAGTCACATACCAAATCCATTCAACCACAATATCTATAGAGTACCTATTGTGTGCCACACACATAGTCTGGGGCTGGGGATACTACAGTACACTAAACAAAATTTCTGCTCTCATGGAACTTACATTCTCATGGAGGCAGAATCGATTTTCTGTAGAGTCGCTTGGAGTTTTAAATTTAAAATACCAACAATCTACTTTTACTTACTCTTTTCCAAATTCATTTCCATTATTTCATTGACTTATACTATTCATTTAACCCTCTGAGGCAATGTTAATAACAATGGTAAAAGCAGGTATTGTTAAATTATTTTAGTGTTTCATCATTTGCTTTAATATCATATTTAGGTTTCAGTAATAATCTTTATTACTTTTATTTATTTTTTTAAAGTTTATTTGTTTAAGTAATCTCTATACCCAATGTGGGGCACAAACTCTCAACCCCGAGATCAGGAGTTGTATGCTAAACTGACTGAGCCATCCAGGTGCCCCTATTACTTTTATGTAGCTTTTTTGTATGGCTAATTTATTTAAAAATTTTAAAATAAATGGCTGCTAACATTTCTTACATGTATCTATTGATATAATCATGGTATTTGCATTTAACCTGTTGATGTTATAGAATATGATGATATATTTTCTGATTTTTGTTACAAGATTTGATCACTTCATCTAAAAATACTGTCTCCACATCATTCTATCTTTGAAAGAAATTTTTTAAGGTTATTTATTTATTTTGAGAGAGACAGAGACAGTGCAAGTTGAGAGGGGGCAGAGAGAGAGAATCCCAAGCAGGCTCCACTTGCCAGCACAGTGCCCAATGAATTGGGGGGGGGGGTTCA
>NW_027533210.1:35667-37657 GCF_008692635.1 Crocuta crocuta
CTAAATTTATAGTTTTTCATTATTTTTTAAAATTGAGATATAATTGACATATATAATATTGTATAATTTTAAGGTATGTGGTGTATTGGTTTCATACATTCATATATTGCAATAGGATTACCAACTACAGCATTAGCTAACACCTCTGTCACATCACATAATCATCATTTCTTTTTTGGTGTGTGATAAGAACAAATAAGATCTAGTCTCTTAGCAACTCTGAAGTTGATAATACAGTATTGTTGACTATAGTAACTATGTTTAATGTAAGCAACCCCCCCAACAAGTTTTCTTGCTTGTTTTTTTGTAATGCATTGAGCTTTTGATTGTTGAGGCATCCACTTCAAAGACAGCTATCTCTAAGACACTGCCAGCTATAAGACTATTGGAGAAAGAGCCAGGATGCCCTACTCTTGAAGATCTTTTGTTTTAGAAATCTTTGGTTGATTTAGATAATTGAGTTTGGCCACTTGTTTTTCCCTTCCAGAAGCTTTAATTCTCTCTCTTGTTTAAAAATCAGAGTGAGGGGTGCCTGGGTGGCTTAGTCGGTTAAGCGTCCGACTTTCGCNACTCACACCCTCTCTCCTTCTCTCTGTCTCTCATCACAACCTCACTGTGTGGCCTTCAGGCATGCTGTACACCCATCAGGACTTGTGAATAGCAAACCTCTTTTTTTCCCAAGTTTCTTGATGGTTATTGCTGCAATGAATCTTGCAATCATGCTAAGAACCACAGGGGCCTGTCCAGCCACAACACTTGTTCTATAAGGAGAGGTGTCTGTGGGGCTTTGCCATGGTCCCAGGTGAGTGCTTCCAGGCATTTCTAACCAATAATATCACTATCGATAGGCTGAGACCAGCATAAGAAACTATGCTGTGGATCCAATTTCCAGAACTTATTTATCTATTAGTTGCAAGCTTGTACCCTTTAACAACATCTCCCCAATTACCCAACCAACCAGTCTTTGGTAACCACCATTTTGTTTTCATGAGTTTGGACACATATAAGTTACATCATACAGTATTTGTCTTTCTCTGACTAATCTCATTTGGCACAAGGCCCTCAAGGTCCATGCATGTTCTCACAAATAGCAGGATGTCCTTTCTTGTGGTTTAATTATCTTCCACATTTTGTCCATTTATCTCTTTTTTTTTTTATTTCTAGGAGAGAGAGAGACAGCGTGAGCAGGGGAGGGTCAGAGAGAGAGGGAGACACAGACTCTGAAACAGGCTCCAGGCTCTGAGCTGGCAGTCAGCACAGAGCCCGACGCGGGGCATGAACCCATGAACTGTGAGATCATGACCTAAGCGAAAGTCGGACGCTTAACCGACTAAGGCACCCAGGCGCCCCATTTGTCCATTTTTCTCTTAAGGAAACCTCAAATTGTTTCTATTATCTTGTCTTTTGTGAATAATGCTGCAATGAACATGGGTGTGTAGATATATCTTAGAAATATTGACTTCAATTTCTTCAGATATATATCCAGGAAGGGGATTGTTGAATAATAGAGTTGTTCAATTTTCAATTTTTTGAGGAACTGACATATTATTTTCAATAATGGCTGCACCATTTTACATTCCAAACTAACAGCATAGAAGGATTCCCTTGACTCCACATCCTTGCCAACATTTTTATATCTTGTCTTTTTTAGAATAGCCATCCTAATAGGTATAATAAGGTGATATCTCATTGTCATTTTGATTTGCATTTCCATAATGACTAGTTATGTTGAGCATGTTTTCATACACCTAGCCATTTATGCATTTTTAGAAAAATATCTGTTCAGGTCCTTTGCCAATTTTCTAATTGGATTATTTACCTTTTTTTTTGTTATTGAGTTGTATGAGTTTTTAATAAATTTTGGATACTAACCCCTTAGTAGATATATGATTTGTGAATACTTGCTCCCATTCTGCAGGTTGCCTTTTCAATGTATCATTTCCTTTGCTGTTCAGAAGCTCTTTAATTTAATGTGGCAGGTCTGGGCTTG
>NW_027533210.1:37971-38486 GCF_008692635.1 Crocuta crocuta
ATGTGGCAGGTTTGGGCCTGTTTTCTCTCTAAAGAAACAGTCAAGCCATTTTCCAGTTGCAATACAATTTTACACTCCCACTGGCATGTAGGAGTTCCAGTTTCTCCACACCCTCAGCAACACGTGGAATTATCTATTTTAAAATTATAGCTGTTCTGGGGCGCCTGGGTGGCTCAGTCAGTTAAGCATCCGACTTTGGCTCAGGTCNTTTAGACTCAGGTCATGATCTTACAGTTCATGGGATCGAGCCCCATGTTGGCTCCACACTGACAGGGAGGAGCCTGCATGGGGTTCTCTCTCCCTCTCTCTGCCCCTCCCTCGCTCACTTTCTCTCTCTCAAAATAAATAAACTTAAAAAAAATAAGGGGCGCCTGGGTGTCTTAGTCGGTTAAGCGTCCGACTTTCGCTTAGGTCATGATCTCGCGGTTCGTGTGTTCGGGCCCCGCGTCGGGCTCTGTGCTGACTGCCAGCTCAGAGCCTGGAGCCTGTTTCAGTCTGTGACTCCCTCTCTCTCT
>NW_027533210.1:38589-45101 GCF_008692635.1 Crocuta crocuta
GGACTGAATATTTTCATTCCCCCAAATTTATATGTTGAAATTTAATCTTCACTTGATGGTATTCAGAGGAAGGGACTTTGAGAAGTGATTAGATCATGAGTGTAGAAACCTCATGAAAGGATTAATGAATGCCCTTATAATACATACAAGAGATGATCTCTCTCTTGGCCATGCAAGTTATCTAGGGAAAAGGTGGCCCTCTACAAGCCAGGAAATGGGTTCTCACTAGATGCCAGATTTGCAGTGTCTTGATCTTGGACTTGCCAGCCTCCAAACTGTTAGAAATAAACATTTGTTATTTAAGCCAATCAGTCTATGGTATTTTTTTTTTAATGTTTTATTTATTTCTAGGCGAGAGAGAGAGAGACAGTGTGAACAGGGGAGGGTCAGAGAGAGAGGGAGTCACAGACTGAAAGAGGCTCCAGGCTCTGAGCTGGCAGTCAGCACAGAGCCCGACGCGGGGCTCGAACCCACGAACCGCGAGATCATGACCTAAGCGAAAGTCGGACGCTTAACCGACTAAGCCACCCAGGCGCCCCAGTCTATGGTATCTTTAATATAGTAGCCCAAACTAAGATACCCATTTAAATTTTGTATTTTTTTACTGAGTTTAGAGAGTTATTTATATTTTTTGAGTACAAGTCCTTTATGAAATACATGTTTTGCAAATATTTCCTCTCAGACTGGTTTGCCTTTTCATTCTATTAATAGTGTGTTTTCAAATGCAGTTATTGGGGCACTTGTGTGGCTGAGTCAGTTAAGTACCCAACTCTTGAATTCATCTGAGTTCCTTATTTCATGGTTCATGATTTTGAGCTCTGTGTCAGGCTCCATTCTGACAGCGTGGAGCCTGTTTGGGATACTTTCTCCCTCTCTCTCCGCCCAATCCCATTCACATTCTCTGTCTCTGTCTCTCAAAATAGAAAAAATAAACTTAAAAAAACAGTTCTTAATTTTTCATGAAATCTGAATCCAATTTGTCAACCTTTATTTAACCAAAAGACAAAGATTTCCTCCTGTTTCTAATCTAGAAGTTTTCTATATTTTGCTTATATATTTAGGCCTAAGATCCAGTCTCTGTTGATGTTTCTCTGTGGCTGTTTTGTGAGGTAAGAGTTTAAATTTGTCTTATGCATGTGGATAGACAAAGGTACCAGCATGACTCATTGAAAGACCAACTTTTCCCCCAGTTGATTTGTGTAGGTATCTTTGCCAAAATCAGCTGAATGTAGATGTAAGGATTTACTTCTGGAATCTCAATTCCATTCCATTGACCCATATGCCTGTAATTTTGACAATATGGCACTATCTTGATTATTGTGGTCTTACAGTAAATTTGCATGTCTTCCAACTTTGTACTTTTTAGAATTTGTTTTGGCTGTTATAGGCCATTTGCCATCTCCATATAAATTTTAGGACCATCTTATCAACATCTATTGGGATTTAACTAGAGATTGACTTGAATTTACAGATCATTTGGGTATGATTGCTATCTTGATGGTAAGTGTTTTAATCCATGAACATGGAATGTGTCTCCATATATTGAGATATTCTGATTTCTCTTAGGAATGTTTTGTAGTTTTCAGTGTAAAACTCTTGTGTAAAGTTTAACTCTAAGTATTTAATTCTGTTTGATGCCACTGTGAACAGAATTATATTCTTAGTTCAATTTTCAGATTGTTAATTGCTGGTATTTAACAATATAATCAATTTTACATATTAGTATTTTATCATGTGCATTTATTAAACTCAATTATTAGACTTAGTAATTTTTTTCCTTGACTTTTTTCTACAACAAAAGCAGTTTTAACTCTTTCTTTCCAATCTAGATGTATTTCATGTCTTTTTCCCCCCTTCTTGAACTGGCAGAATATCCAGTAAAGCATTTAAATAGATGTAGAAAAAGTGAACATTTGTGTCTTGTTAGCAATCTTAGGGGAAAACAATACCTTTCTTTAACATTAGGTATAATGTTACCTCTGGGTTTCTCATATATGCCCTTTATCATATGGAGAAAGTTTCCCTCAGTTCTCAGTTTCTTAAAACTATTATAAATATATTGGACTTTATCAAATATTTTCTCCACCTACTTAGAAAATCATGTAATTTTAATCCTTTATTCTATAGTATTGTACATTACATTGATATTTGATTAGTTAATAATCAACCTTACATTCATAGGATAGATCCCACTTGGTTATGGTATTGATCCTATTTATGTGTTGTTGGACTAAGTTTACTAATATTTGAAGTATCATTGTGTCATGTTCATGAGGGTTATATTGTTCTGTAGTCTTTCCTTCTGATGTCTTTGGCTTTGGTTTTGTATAAATACTGATCTCACAGGATAAGTTAAGAAATGTTTCCTTATATCAAATATAAAAGTTAAGCAAGAGGGAAAATCAACAAACTCAAAATTGGTTCTAAGAGGAAAAAATCTACAAAGTTGACAAATCTTTAGACAGATCAAGAAAAAAGAAAAGGCACATAAGCATCAAAATTAGCAATGAAATTGGGACATCACTACTGATCCTCCATAAATTAAAAGGATTGCAAAGGAATATTATGAATAATAGTATGTCATCAAATTATACAGTTTACATGAAATGGACAATTCCTAGAAAAAAAAATCAAAACACATTTAAGAAGAAATAAAAAATATGAATAGACCCCCACATAAATTGTTTAAATTAGTAATCAAAATATTTCCACCAAGAAAAGTCCATACTAAGGTGGCTTAACCACTAAATTCCATTAAATATTTAAAAGAAATAGTACCAGTACTTTACTAATTGTTTCAGAAAATAGAGAGTAAGGAAACGTTTCTCAACTTATCCTGTGAGATCAGTATTTATACAAAACCAAAGCCAAAAACATCAGAAGGAAAGACTACAGAACAATATATCCCTCATGAACATGACACAATGATACTTCAAATATTAGTAAACTTAGTCCAACAACACATAAATAGGATCAATACCATAACCAAGTGGGATCTTGGTGCCAGCCAGGCACCCCTTAATTTCTCAATTAATTTTTAACTATATTTTTTGGTTAGCTTCTTAGTCGTTATTCTAGGGGTTACAGTATGTATTTGAACCTATCAAAATATTGATCAGATTAATACTCTCTTACTTCCAGTAAAAAGTAGAAACATTCTTTGATACAATTCCATAACCTTGAACTCTTGTACTCTAATATGTATATTATTATCAATATATGATATATAGCCAACAATACAGTGTAATAATTATGCTTTATATAGTCGTGTGTCTCTTAAATAATTGAAGAGGAAAAAATAAAGTCTGTTGTATTAACCCAGCTATTTACCATTTCCTGTGTTCTTCATTTCTCCTTCTGGATTCAAGTCACCATCTAGTCATTTCCTTTCAGACTGAAGAACTTCTTTTCGTATTTTTTATAATACGGGTCTGCTAGAATTGAATTGCCCCAGTCGTTCTTTAGGAAGGCCTTTATTTCACTTTGGTAGAACCTTGTTATTAACGGAGGTAGGCAGGAGGTGGATGGGAAAGGTCCAGGCCAGAGTGACAGATTCCAACATTTCTTATCCAAAGTTAACATTCTTGAATGCTTTAAGTTAATTTCCAGAGCACAGAAATGGCTGTTTTTGTCAATTTTACACAGCTTTGTAGTTGCTCTTTGGAGAGAGAATTTTGTAATATCCTCAGTTGGCTAGGGCTAGAAGTGCCTTTCTCAAGGTTAACAAGGCATATTTAAGGAAGCCTAACCTTGAATATTTTATGACTATTAATCATTTCATTCTTTAATCAGACTTAAAATAGGTTGTTATATTTTACTGCTGTCTTCAAAGAATCAGTTTGGAATTCATTTATTATTTCTATTGCACTTTTGGCTTTCCATTTTTTTGACTTGATTTTTATAATGATTGACTCAGTCCTTCCATTTTGGGGAGGAGTTCTTTATTAACATTTAGTAAAATAAGTTCATTATTTTCTGTGTTATTTCTTTAATTAAAAAATCTATAATGGTGTATAGATGAAAGCTTTCCTTTCAATAAAGCATTTAAATAGTAAAATTTGATTTGATATATTTTTTCTTTAATTCCTTCCAGAATGTTATGTAAAGTTCCCTGTTTATTTCCAATTTGAGGCAAAGGAAATCTAAAACATGTTCCTTAATTTCATGTTAGATAATATTTAGTAATTTTTCATTAATTATTTCTAAAGTTATTGGTCAATAGACAATGTGGACTGCAAAATACCTACTTTAATAGGTATTTTGATTTTTGTGACAAATGATTAAGTTATATGAATATTCTAAGATCTTATTAAATATTCTCATTCTCTAATTCTAGGAATGTAAAATATTATATTTAATAGGTAACTTACGTTTATTGATCGAATAATTCAATTCTCTGTCTTCTACAAGAACCTAAAGATTGGTGTATGTGTAAAGCAAAAGAATCAGAAGGGAATATCCATGAATCTAATCAGTGCTTATTTTAACATGGTCCATTTACAGCAGTAATTTTCTTGTTTGCAGAACATTACTTTATTTCCACAATCCATTTACAAATAAAAGGTATTTTCTACTGAAACAATGATAACACAGACAAATAAATAATAATAATGAATTCTTAGTATAATAGAAGGAAGAGAAAGCTTTTTAATTGGAAAGTACTTTGGTTACCATCTTAAATGAGATCCACAGCAAGCATACACTACATAAAAAAAAAAAACCATACCAATTATGAAAGGAGTGTAGAGATGTGTCACTGCATGTTGAGACATTGTTTTGAATATAATGAAGATCACTACCTAGGCCCTATTGTTGCACATAGTAAAAGGTGATTTCCCATAAAAGAGAGGTATCAGTGCTTGATCACAGATTGGAATCAATCTCTGAAGGCCTCAGAAGTAAAGGGGATGCCTAAAGATAGCCTCTTCTAAGCTAACTTCCAGCATTTTCTTCTCTTAAAAAGGGATGACTCAGACTTAGCCCTTAAGGCAGAGAACATGATGCCAGGCAAAAATACTAGGTATTAAAATGCTAAATTAGGGGCGCCTGGTTGGCTCAGTTGGTTAAGCATCCAACTTTGGATCAGGTCATGATCTCACGGTTCACGGGTTTGAGCTCTGCGTCGGGCTCTGTGCTGACAGCTCAGAGCCTGGAACCTGCTTTGGATTCTCTGTCCCTCTCCCGTTTGCACTCTGTCTCTCTGTCTCTTAAAAATAAATAACACATAAAAAAATTAAAATGCTAAATGAAGAAAAGGAGAAATGCATACACTAGGTAGACTAGAACTTTAATTCTCGAAAGACAAAGATGCCTGATGAGGGTGGATGACTTAAAATCTCAGTGTAATTTCAAATGTAAAAAAGTGAAAAAGAAACAAGCCTAAAATTAAGTCATTTGCATACCACCCCGAAGAGAGCAAACCAAGATTTAATTGTAGATTCAACTTACTCAGGAATGTGACCTTTTTTTTTTTCTTAGTTTATTGTCAAGTTGGTTTACATATAACACCCAGTGCTCATCCTCACAAGTGCCCTCCTCCATGTTCATCTCCCCCCGATCCCCTCTCCACGACTCCCATCAGCAGTCAGTTTGTTCTCAGCATTCAAGATTCTCTCATGGTTTGCCTCCCTCCCTCTCCNGTGCTTACAGCTTTGTAGTAGAGGCTAAAGTCTGGGATTGCTGGGTCTCTGTCTGGCTTGGGAATCAAAGTGATGCTGGCTTTCTTGAATGAGTCTGCAAGTTTTCCTTCCATTTCTATTTTTTGGAATAGCTTGAGAAGAATGAGTATTAATTCTGTTTTAAATGTCTGGTAGAATTCCCCAGGGAAGCCATCTGGCCCAGGGCTTCTATTTGTTGGGAGATGTTTGATAACTGATTCAATTTTTCGCTAGTTATGGGTCTGTTCAGATTTTTTATCTCTTCCCATGTGGTTTTTGGTATTGAGTGTGTGTTTAGGAATTTGTCCATTTCTTCTCATTTGCCCAGCTTGTTCGCATATAATTTTTCATAGTATTCCCTGATAATTGCTTGTATTTCTGAGGAGTTAGTAGTAATAAGTCCATTTTTATTCATGATTTTGTGATTCTGGGTGCTCTCTCTTTTCTTTTTGAGAAGCCTGGCTACAGGCTTGTCAATTTTGTTTATATTTTAAAAACCAACTCTTGGTTTAATTGATCTGTTCAACTGTTTTCTTGGATTCTACCTTGTTTATTTCTGCCCTGATATTTACTTACTTATTTATTTATTTATTTCTCTCTTCTCCTATTGGGTTTAGGGTGCTCTTGTTGCACTCCTTCTAGTTCTTTTAGGTGTGCTGTTAGATTTTGTACTTGTGCTTTTTCTAATTTCTTGAAGTAGCCCTGGAGTGCAATGTACTTTCCTCTCAGGACTGCCTCTGCTGCATCCCATAGAGTTTGAATTTTTCTATCTTCATTTCATTTGTTTCCATATATTTTTATTTTTTATTTCTTATTTTTTTAATAGTTTATTGTCAAATTAGTTTCCACATAACA
>NW_027533211.1:0-3168 GCF_008692635.1 Crocuta crocuta
TTGTTATTGTCTTTAATTTAAAGTCCAGTTTGTCTGATAGAAGTACAGGTACTCCAGCTTTCTTTTGAATTCCAGCAGCATGATATATATTTCTCCATCCCCTTACTTTTAATCTGAAGGGATCTTCCAGTCTAAAATGCTTCTTGTAGACAGCAAATAGATGGATTTTGGTTTTTTTTATCCATTCTGCTACCCTATGTCTTTTGATTGGAGCATTCAGTCCTTATACATTCAGTGTTATTATTGAAATATGTGGGTTTAGAGTCATTGTGTCCTTTGTGGGATTCATGGCATGGAATTTTAATACTCCACTTACAGCAATGGATAGATCAACTAGACAGAAAATCACTAAAGACACACTGGAGTTGAATGACACATTGGACCTGATGGTTTTGACAGATATATTTAGAACTCTATATCCTGAGGGCATGGAATTCACTTTCATCTCATGTGCGCATGGTACATTCTCAAAGACAGATCACATACTGGGTCATAAAGCAGCCCACAATAAATATTAAAAACTTGAGATCATACCATGCACGCTTTCAAATCACAATGCAATGAAAGCTGAAATCAATCACAGGAAAAAGTCTGGAAAACCTCAAAACATGGAAGTTACAGAACACCCTACTAAAGAATGAATTGGCCAATGAAGCAATTAGGGGAGAAATAAAAAATATATATATATATATGTAAACAAATGAAAATGTAAAGACAACAATCCAAACTCTTTGGGATGTGGCAAAGGAAGTCCTAGGAGGAAAGTACATTGCTCTCCAGGTGTATTTCAAGAAACTAGAGGAGGAGGGGGCAAGATGGTGGAGAAGTAGGGAACTCCGTACATTGCACTCGCCCCCATATCTCGCACGGAGAACGCCTGAAGCCATAGGAGCCTTTACAGAATCAGTAGTTTGGGAGGAAAAGGAGACAGAGTCCGCTGAGAAAACCTTATAGCGTGAGTGCAAACTGGAGAAGATAAAATTGGGCCAGGACCAGAGACACAGAGGGATGGGGGCGATCCCCCTCTTCAAGGAGTCTAGAGGGGAAAGAGAGTGGCCGAAACTGCTCAAGACACTGTCCCTGTCCCTGGAGAAGAGAAAAATCTCCGCTCGGGACACAGAGGAATCCAGTTTCATGCTCTCCAGCTGACCCTAGGCGAGTCTCACTCATCCCAGGCAATGCCTGGGGAAACTGCTCCCCGCTCGCCTGAGCCACCTGCAGGGGCTGCTCTACAGCCGCACCTCTGTGCTTCTGGCTTGGCGGGATCCCTAGAGGGGAGGCGAAGGGCTTAAAACTGGGAGATTTGCCAGCAAGTTCTTGTTTCGGGCAATGGGACACAGAGGGACACGGTTTCCTGCTCTCCAGCTGACCCTGGGCAGGATGCACTCATCCTAGGTGACCCCGAGATGAAACTGCTCCTCCCTCACCAACCAAACCTGGAGGAGACGGGAACAGCAGCTTCTGGCTCAATCCCCAGGGGAAAGGCAAGAGGCTTGGGACTGCCCTGAGGGGATGGCCTGGAAGTTTATGTCTCCGGTAACTTCAATGGGGCGTGCAGACTAGGATCTGGAAAAAAGGCCTGGCCTGGGATATAGAGCAGGCCCACCTTGGCTGCGCCCCCGGCACAGGGAGTTTACAAACCCAAAAAAGTGAGTTGCAGCACTTGGTTGAAGAAGGGACTGGAGCGCTGACACTCTTCTCTCCACAACCGCCAAGGCAGGACTCTCGCCAGATGCATTGGATCAAACCACACTCATCCCTGATAGAGAGCTGCCCTCTTCCTTTTTTTTTTTTTCTTTTTTTAACCAGAGCCGGGGCAAGACCAACATGGATGCACTGCCCTGATTAATTCTGGTCACTGGCTTTCTTAAACCGTCACATTTAATCCATTCTCTAGATGTAAATTCTACACCTACTACCTTTTCATCTCTTTCTCTCTGGAGTAATCCGACTCTATAGTTTCTCTGAATAACACCATCGTCGTTTCTTTCACCTCTTCTCCAAACATATTCCACTCTTTAACTCTTTGAAAAAAGCTTCTTATTCCTTCTGCCTGCTCATTTCATCTCCAATTTCGCCTCATCCCACCCTGTCATTTCTCTCTTTCTCTATGCTCTTCAACCAGCACGGCATACACCTGGCTGTTATGTGTAGCTGGGAAATCTGGTTATATGTTTTAAACTGTTCTTTGTCTATTGGGATGCTTCTTTTTTTCCTTTTCTTTTCTTCTTTTTATTCTATGTATTTTTATTTTTTTATATTTGCCTTCCCTCCTCCCTCTTTTCTCTTTACTTTTTCATTTTCCCTTTTGGTTTGCGTGTTTGTTGGATTTCTCTGTGAGTTTGTGTGCCTTTGTTCCCTGGGTGTTTGTCTGTCTGTTTTCTTCTCCAGGGCTACCTCAAGAAACAAGCCAAAGTGCACATGGTGGAGAGTCCCAAATACCACTACGAGTAGGGAAAATAAAATAACCACGGTCTCAACGAGAGAGACCAAGAGATATATTCAAAGAACACATTCTGAACGGATAGGCCATGGACAGTCAAGGAGCCTTCTTGGGTACAGCAACGCTCACAGGTGCAGAGAGCATAACAAGCTTCTAAAACTAACAAGAGATAGAAAGCTAACCAAAATGATGAAACGAAAGAACTCTCCTCCAAAGAAACTCCAGGAAGAAATGACAGCTAAAGAAGTGCTCAAAACAGATATAAACAACATCACTGAACAAGAATTTAGAAAAATAATCATAAAATTACTAGCTGGGTTTCAAAAAAGCATGAAGGACATCAAAGAAACTATGGCTATAAACATCATTGAGCTTAAGAATAGTTATGATGAATTACAAAATGCGATAAAAGAGATACATAGTAAACTGGAGGCATCCAATGCACGGACTGAAGAGGCAGAAAGGAGAATAAGTGANCTGCACCTGGGTTTATGTTCTAGCCACTCCCATCCATCTCCATCCCAGCTGCCAGCACAAGGGAGGGTGTCCATGGAATGTAGGCCCCGAGGAAGGGACCGCCATGCTCCACCAACCAGCAAAGACACATGTAGCAACCATGTTCTGCCCTGAAATAGGCTCTTTGTCTCAGGGCCAGGCCCAACTGCAACTCCTGTGTTCTCAACCCCTTAAGTCTTGGATCTGCAAGGCCCATAGGAAGAGCCTTT
>NW_027533212.1:0-780 GCF_008692635.1 Crocuta crocuta
ATCAGAATTGGCAAAAAGGAAGTCAAACTTTCACTTTTTGCAGACATGATACTCTCCATAGAAAACCCAACAGACTCTACGAGAAGCCTACTAGAACTGATCCAAGAATTCAGCAAAGTTGTAGGGTACAAAATCAACGTACAGAAATCAGTTGCATTTTTATACATCAACAATGAAGCAACAGAAAGAGAAATCAAGAAACTGATCCCATTCACAATTTCACAA
The DNA here is from genome assembly GCF_008692635.1 of Crocuta crocuta. Taxonomy (NCBI): domain Eukaryota; kingdom Metazoa; phylum Chordata; class Mammalia; order Carnivora; family Hyaenidae; genus Crocuta; species Crocuta crocuta. Next base: position 226 of record NW_027533212.1, read on the forward strand.
AAAANNCATAAAATACCTAGGAATAAACATAACCAAAGATATAAGAGATCTGTATGATGAAAACTATAGAAAACTTATGAAGGAAATTGAAGAAGACCAAAGAAATGCAAAAACGTTCCATGTTCATGGATTAGAAGAATAAATATAGTTAAAATGTCATTACTATCCAAAGTAATCTACACAATCAATGCAATCCCAATCAAAATGGCACCAGCATACTTCTCAAAACTAGAACAAACTATCCTAAAATTTGTATGGAACCACAAAAGACCCAGAATAGCCAAATTAATATAGAAGAAGAAAACCAAAATGGGAGGCATCACCATCCCAGACGTTAGCCTCTACTACAAAGCTGTTATCATTCAGATAGCATGGTATTGGCACAAAAACAGACATATAGACCAATGGAATCGAATTGAATACTCAGAATTGGACCCAAAAGTATACAGCCAATGAGTCTTTGAGAAAGCAGGAAGAATATCCAATGGAAAAAAGACATCCTCTTTAACCGATGGTGCTGGGAGAACTGGACAGCCACATGCAGAAGAATGAAAC
>NW_027533213.1:0-286 GCF_008692635.1 Crocuta crocuta
AGCCCACTTACATTCAGTGTTATTATTGAAATATGTGGGCTTAGAATCACTGTGTCCTTTGTGGGGGTTCATGCTTATGGTGGTGTCTCTGGTGTCTTCATTCCTTGCAATACTTTCCTCAGAGAGTCCCCCTCAGGATTTCTTGTAGGGCTGGCTTAGTGGTGACAAATTCCTTCAATTTTTGTTTATTTGGAAAGACTTTGATCTTTCCTTCTATTTTGAATGACAGGCTTGCTGGATAGAGGCTTCTTGGCTGCATATTTTTTCTGTTCCTTACATTGAAGAT
>NW_027533213.1:620-819 GCF_008692635.1 Crocuta crocuta
ATTGTTGCGTTATCACTGAGTTCTCGAACTCTTCTTTCATGTTCCTGGATCAGTTTGTCTCTTTTTTTGTCAGCTTCTTGTTTTTCTATAATGGTGTCTTCTAAATCACTTATTCTCTTTTCTGCTCTTCAATCCGTGCATTGGACACCTCCAATTTATTATGTATTTCATTTATCGCATTTTTTAATTCATCATGCCT
>NW_027533214.1:0-794 GCF_008692635.1 Crocuta crocuta
ATACCTGTTGTGTTCCTGATCATAGAGGAAAAGCTCATTTTTCTCACACTGAGGATTATATTATCCTTGGCTCTTTCATATTTGGCCTTTTGATGTTAAGATATGTTCCCTCTATTTGAACTCTCTTTACATCTTGGGAATAAATCCTACTTGGTCATCGTGAATGGATCTTTTAACATACATTTTGATTTTATTTGCTAGTATCTTGTTCAGAATTTTTTCATCCATGGTGATGAGGGATATTGGCCCGGAATTCTTTTTTCTAGTGTAGCTTTAGGTTCTGGAAACAAGGTAATGGTTGCGTCATAGAATGAGTTTGGACGTTTTCCTTCCATTTCCATTTTTTGGAACAGTTTGGAAGAAAATTGGTAGAAATTGGTAGTACCTCTTCTTTAAATTTTTGGTAGAATTCTCCTGGGAAGCCATGTGGTCCTGGCGGTTTGTTTCTTGGGAGATTTTTGACTACTGATCCAATTCATTTGCTAGTAATCAGCAAATCTGTTAATTAAATCTGTTCAGATTTTCTATTTTTTCCTGTTTCAGTTTTGATACTTTATATGTTTCCTGGGATTTTTTCATTTCTTCAAGACTGCCCAATTTGTTGGCATATAGTTTTCCACAATATTCTCTTATATTCATATTTCTGTGTTGTTGGTTCTGATCTCTCATTTACCATTTCCAATTTAATTTATTTCAGTCCTTTCTCTTTCTTTTTTCGTAAGTCTCGATAGGTGTTTCTTTTTATTGAGTCAAAGAACAAGCTCCTAGTTTCATTGATGTTTGCTTCTCTCTCT
>NW_027533215.1:0-512 GCF_008692635.1 Crocuta crocuta
GTTATAAAAGTTGGCCAAAATATATATTTCACAAACAGGCCTTTACATAAATTTTCAATGCTTTAACCTAATATTTTGATTTTAGTCATTTTGGATTGTCAATTTCTCATTAGCAATTAATGACCTAGGAAACCTGGGTGGCTCAGTCAGTTAAGTGTCCAACTCTTCATTTTGGCTCAGATCATGATCACATGGGATCTTGGGATTCTCTCTTTCCCTCTTTTCCGACCTCCTTCCCTCACACTGTCTCTCTCTCAAAATAAATGAACTTTTAAAAAAGACAAATAAAATGACTTATAGANATTTAGGAAATGCAACTGCATCATTTGAAGTATGAATAACAGAATATCCTGTAAATTAAAAACTAAAAATCGGTCAATTAATGAAGGAGCTATTTAGGGTCTTTTTTCCCCATTTTATTGTTTTTCTTTTTGAGAGAATTGAGAGACAGAACATGAGCAGCGGACGGGGAGAGAGAGAGAGAGGAGACACGGAATCCAAAGCAGGCTCCA
>NW_027533216.1:0-587 GCF_008692635.1 Crocuta crocuta
CAGTAAAGAGACCCAAGAAGATATTCGGAGAGTCCGACAGGAAAAGGGAGAAAGAAGAGATGAAAAGAGACAGATCCAACAGGGTCAGAGGTCTTAGAATTCCAAGAGTAGTGAGTCCTACCAACAGCTTTGATGTGAAATCATCTGAACCGTGCTCTTTCCTGCGTTTCCCTAGCCAGGAAAGCCTGAGGTTTTCATATGCATATAAAATAAGGACACAGGTTCAGCTAAGTTAAGTCACTGACACTAGGTCACATAGCTGAATGTGGTTCAAGCTCAGGCTGATTCCATAAACATGTCCCATTGAGAGAATACATTTATGTTNTTGATACAATGAAAATGAGTCCCCACCCCTAACCATGCCCAGTGCCTACGGATGGCAGGAGTGGATCTGCCTGGTGGGGAAAGGATGCTCATCAATTCAAGAGGATTATCCTAGCCTAAGTATGGGTCTTTAGTCTTTTGACTCAAATATGGGAAACTCAGCACTGGAGTTGAGTCCTGCAAACTTGAGGACAAGGACAAAACTGGCAACAGAGAAAAAGTTATGGAGTGAAATTACTGAGGAAATTAGCAACATGTGGGCA
>NW_027533217.1:0-388 GCF_008692635.1 Crocuta crocuta
TTAATTTTATGATTATTGTTCTAAAATCTTTTTCAGTTATGCTGCCTATATTTGTTTTGAGTAGTTCATTAGCTGTCAATTCTTCTTGGAGTTTCTTTGGAGGAGAGCACTTTCGTTTCATCATTTTGGTTAGTCTCTTGTTAGTTTTAAAGTCTTGTTATGTACTCTGCACCTGTGAGCGCTGCTGTACCCAAGAATATTCTTTAATTCTCCAGNACAAAGGTACAATCAAATCCAACAATCACACTAACCAAAGGGGAAAACTAAGAAGCAATGAGAAATGATGGAGGAGGGAAGGCAAATGACAGAAAATAAAAATAGATAAAAAAGTAAAAAAAAAATAAAAGAAAAGGAAGAATGAAGAAAACCGATAGACAAAGATCGGTTT
>NW_027533218.1:0-513 GCF_008692635.1 Crocuta crocuta
TGAATGCCATGACCACTGACGCTTGCTAGTCCCAGCTACGGAGTGAACAACCTAGACTCACTGACTTCAGTTGGGGAGTAGGAGAACTCCATGACTGTTTGTGCTACCTTGCCTCAGTGAGGGAGTAGAGAAACACTGCAGCCACCCACACTTTCCAGCCTCCACAAGTGCCGTGACTTTTAGCCCCTCTCAGTCCCAGCAAGATGGGGGGAAGGTACTGTGTTCAAGCGTACCTGCCTGTGCTAGCAGGCTGTGTGGAGGGTGTGACGATAGCATCTACTGTCACNGGAGCATCTTAACTGTCCCCTGTCCCTCCACCCGATGCCCCCAGATCAAGCAATGAATCTCCCTAACGAATAGGCTTGATGTTTTTCCAACTGCTAGGTTTTTGTGGGTTTTTTGTTTTTTTGTTTTTTGTTTTTTTGTTTTTTTTCTTTTTGCTTTTTGGTTTTTGTCTTTTTTTGCTGCGTCCCAGAGTAATCGAAACTGTTTCTGAGCCCTCCAAGAGGTGAA
>NW_027533219.1:0-3067 GCF_008692635.1 Crocuta crocuta
GAAGGAGAAAAGCACAGGAAAAATAACAATAAAAATTTAAATATAAAGTATAAAAATAGTAATAAAATCTTAAAAAATAAAAATATTTGTTTTTATGTATCCAAGAAATAAAAGAAAAGTAACAACAGAAACAAAAACATAAGCAACAACAAAAACATGCAAACAACTGAACAAACAGAAGCCCCAAATGAAGCTAGATATATTTTCCCCTAAACCTGAAACACTGCAGCACACCATGATCAGTTGACTAAGTTCATGGAAGGAATTTGTGCTGATCTTTCTGGGAGGAGCCTGCTGCTTTGATTCTCAGGTCAACTTGCCCTAGTGGAGATGTGCCTGGAGGGAGCAGGAAACAGGGCTTGGTGTGGGAAAGGGTTTATTTTGGTCTTTTGAGTTGGATGGGAGGGGGGCTCTAAGGAGAAGTCCCACTAAAGGTTAAGGGACATAAAAGCAAGTTTGGCAGCCAGTGTCAGCACTGCAGTTCTTTCTATAGGTTGTTCTGTATTTATGCTGAAATGCTGCTAGCCAGCTCTTTTTTTTTCTCCAGAGAGGTGTCTCCATGAATGCTGCCTCTCTGGGATGTGTCCAGAGAAGAACAAATAATCTCCCCTCTATTCTCCATTCATTGTTCACAGCACTGTTTCCATGCTGTGTTCTCTCATAGTTGTTTGCCTGCTATCTTTCCAGGAGGAAGATGGTGCCCTCCAAGATCTATCTCAGCCTTTAAAACCTTTAAAACTCCAGGCTTAAAGCCCCACTTGTTGCACGAATTCACAAAATTCAGCCCCTCTCATTTTCCATTCTCCTGGCTTTAGGGAAAAGTTCTACTTGTGCATTGCCGGGTGTGTTCCTCTCTCCTCTTCTCTGTGATTACAGCTCCCTCCTCTCTGCAGCACCCACAATCCATTTCGTCCCTAAACCATGTATCTGTACTTTCTACCTTCCTTAGAGCAGCCTCTTTTCTCCTTTTAGTTGTGGAGATTGTTCTGTAAATCCTCAGGTTGATTTCTGAGGCATTTAAGATGATTTGATAGTTACCTTGTTGTGTTTGTGGGAGAAGATGAGCCTAGGATCCTACTATTTTGCTTTCATCTTCCTCCTACCCCCGATGTTGCTGAAGTATATCTGGTATTACCAAACTTCTTATATATTTTTTAATACACAACATCCCACTCCATGTGTTTTACTTATTATTGTGCTATTCTTTCTGATTAGAGCCTTCGCACTTTTTTTAAACTTGGAAAATTGTTAATAAGATTCAGTTCAGCCATCATCCCTTCCAAAAACCTCACCCCAAATTATCTGTTATGATCTGCCCTATTCTCTGATGCCATAATGACTGTAATACACTTCTGTTTATTTATTTAACATTTACTGAGAATTCTCTATGTGTAAGACAATGTGCTACATAATCAGGATATACAAGTGAGCAGCATTAATCATAACTACTGCCTTCATGGAGTTTACAGTTAATTTTGTCACTTACCACATTCAAATGAATTTCACTATTTTGCTCTCTACCATTTCTAAATTATAAAATACTTAATACAAGGTCTATATATATTTACATTAGTACCCTTAGTTCCCAAAACTGTCTTGAAATTTAAAAATGTTTCTTGAACTTATCTTTCTGATTATACCAAAGTGAAAAATACGCCTTTTCCAAACAATCTATTTTCTAGTCTATCCCTACTTTCTGGTACTAGTCTTTACATCACAAGAATAAGACAACACATCCAATTGGATGGTTAGGGTAGGGGTAGGAAAGGTTGAAGGAAAGGAAGTTATAATTGAGATACCTAAAGAGGTTGACCCAAAACTCTTTGTAGCACTTTTTCTATTTGCTCTGATTTCATTCTCCTCACATTATCTCCCTACTATAATATATTCTGAAGTCATATCTTCTCTCACATATTTGAGTTGGAGAAAACGTGTGTGGAGGGGGTGGGAGAGATAGAGAGAAAGAGAGAGAGAGAGACAGAGAGACAGAGATTGGGCATCTTTCTAAATTCTGAACCAAATGAGTCTCACATATGAGTCAATAATAAGCAGCACTCATAACATACTTGAGATGTCTAAAGTAATGCATGGGCTCAGACCATTGGGCGAAATTGAGTCAATATTAGAATCAATTTTGCATTTACACTTAACTTCCATTGTTCTCAATACTCAGTTTCAATCCATCCACTTATCTCTTTCAGTTCCAAACTACTCACTTTCATATTATCATTCACGTGGGCTCCTAGAATGGTACTTGGCTAATTGGCTTTCGGAAATAAAAAACAATAATTGCTAAGGTATTTTATTGCATTGCAAAGTATTTTACCTACTATCATTAGATGTGGTAAGAACCAAGAAAGATCTGAAGTTTCCGCCATATGTTACAGTGACTAAAACATAAATCTTTGGCCTGATCTGCTGACTTAATGATTATCTAATTATAGCTGTTTAGATTATTTAAGAAAATTATATCCTGAATGGATCCTTATTATTTAATCTTTCAATCCTCACTACATTTCTTGACCCTTTCTGACTCTCTCTTTCAAAATGCTCTTTCTCTCCTCTTCCATCTCCCTGTCCTCTGCACACACACGCACATACACACACACATTTTCATTTTCCACAAAAATGTGTTCATTCAGGAAGATAACATGGCTCCTCTATTTGTCTTCAAAGGCTTCTTATTATTTGCATAAGGAGAAATGATAAACTTTGTTCATCTTAAAATATGCTTCTTGTCCATTTTACTTCAGTGCTAAGCATGTTTTTCACTTCTCTCTTGTTCTGTGAAGGAAAAACATAATGCATGCTCCAAATTGTAGTCACCTACAAAATTATCTTTGCTAAGGCAGATAAATCCCTTTAAGTTCCATGTTGTACCAATTAGTTCTTATAGTAAATAGGTGTGACTCAGTAACTATAATGGGAATAAAATGATTTCATTATACCTTATAGCTTTGCAGTTTTTTTTTATCTTAAAAGGATAAAATAAAAATACTGATAATGAAATTGTATTTTAATCTCATAGTTATTAAAATTTTAATCAAATCTCTTTGGCCATTTTTCT
>NW_027533219.1:3075-5111 GCF_008692635.1 Crocuta crocuta
ATGCCAATGTTGTAAAAACCATTTGGTAGGGTACATTTCAGGCTATTTTCTGATTATAAAGAAAAGATAAAGTAGGTACTTGTCTTCTGGAAGATCTATGACTAACTACGTGTGTGTGTGTGTGTGTGTGTGTGTTTCTTATGATATACAAAAATAGCTCATTTTTTATTAATATGCTTTTTAAATCCAGGAAGATCTGATATTTTAAGATTGTCATCAATTCTGGGAGAAAGAATCATTGTGTTCACTTCCATGTTCCTTTAGAAACTAATTTATTCAAGGTCTTTTCCCCTCCAGAATTTGACACTAGTTTTAAATGAATGCTATCAATGACACTGTTAAATAAGATTGCATCTCAGTTGACCAAGCTATGATCTTCTAACATTCAAAATGCAATTCTTCAATTATAATTCACAGATATAATGAAATTACCTTGAATGCATGGTCTAGTGGGCTTACTCCTGATAATGCAACACTAAGTGATCAAATCAATTCTCACAGCAAAGTGGATCTGAGGAAAAATATAATGCATTGTAAAAAAAGAAAAAGCTAAAGAAATAAAAAAGCCCAGGAAATAGTGAACTCTTAGCTAGGCATCTAAAAAATGTACTAATTTTTTCATGTTGATGGGTGTAATTATGTTCATACTTCTGGAATTTATCTTTCTCTTACCTGTACTTGGTCTTCACCAATATATTATAAAGAATATTTATTCAAGCTTTCCCTTTTCTGCTTTGAGAGTTTTCAGATTTGTAAAATAGTATTCTCTTTATGCCTACTGAATTATGAATTTTGAGTACCTCACTGGTTGTATGTAGGCTCTGAATGGATTATTATTATGTTTTTTTAATAAGATTTCCATGGAGGAATTAATTTCAGGAATTGAATATAAAAATTCTGAATCATTATCTTTAAAATAATAAAAGTAGCAAATATCCATTGTAGATTTTAAGATTGTGTGTTCTAGTTCTACAAAAACTGCTGGTGTTATTTCGACAAGCATTGCAAAAAATATGTAGATTCCTTTGTGTAGTATAAGCATTTAACAATGTTTGTTGTTCCAATCCATTAGCATGGAATGTTTTTCCATTTCTTTGTGTCCTCTTCAATTTCTTTAATAACTTTTATAGTTTTAAGGGTATAGATCTTCTACTTCTTTAGTTAGGTTTATTCTTAGATATCTTAATGTATTTTTCATGCAATTATAAAGTGCCACCAATTTTTTTTTCTAAAAGAAAATATTTTCTGAAAGAAAAAATAACAAAGATGAACATTACTGAAAATCCCACCACGGACATAAACACTGTTTAAAAAAAATTAAATATATGGGCGCCTGGGTGTCTCAGTCGGTTGAGTGCCCAACTCTTGATTTTGGTTCAGGTAATGATCCCAGGGTCTTGAGGTCCAGCCCCATGTCAGGCTCCATGCTGAGCATGAAGTCTGCTTAAGATTCTTTCTCTCTCTCTCTCCCTCTCCCTCCCTCTCTTTCTCTGTCTCTTTCTTTATCTTTTTCTCTCCTTCTGCCCCTCTCTCCTGTTCACATACTTTCTTTCCATAAAAGAAAAAAATAATAAAAACATTTTTATAATTGTGTATGTTTAGTATTTTCTTTCTTTTTGTAAAATAGTTTATTGTCAAGTTGGTTTCCATATAACACCCAATGCTCATCCCCACAAGTGCCCTCCTCCATGCCCATCACCCCCCTTCTTCTCCCCCACCACACCCATCAGTCCTCAGTTTGTTCTCAGCATTCAAGAGTTTCTCATGGTTTGCCTCCCTCCCTACCCCAACTATTTCCCTTATTCCTCTCCCCCATGGTCCTCTTTTAAGTTCCTCCTAATCCTCCTATACGTGCAAGCATATGGTATCTATCCTTCCCTGCCTGACTTATTTCTCTCAGCATAACACCCTCAAGGTCCATCCATGTTGCTACACATGGACAGATTTCATTCTTTCTCATTGCCCTGTAGTATTCCCTTATATAGATACCTCACATCTTCTTGATCCATTCATCTCTTGATGGACACTTCGGCTCT
>NW_027533220.1:0-556 GCF_008692635.1 Crocuta crocuta
CCCCGCCCACTGTGGAAACCCTCAGTTTGTCTCCTAGTTAAGAGTGTTTGTCACTGTCTCCTTCCCCCCCCCTTTCGTTTCATTTCCATGTGTTAGTGAAATCAAATGGTATTTGTCTTTCTCTGACAGACTTACTTCACCCAGCATAACATTCTCTAGCTCTGTCCACCTTGTTGCAAATGACAAGATTTCATTTTTTAAGGCTGAATAGCATTCAACTCCATATACTACCTCTGTATACATTCCATAGAAGACATCTTAATTTATTTATTAGTTGATGGATACTTGGGCAGTTTCCATAATGTGGCTGCTGTAGAAAATNGCTGCTATAAACATCAGGGTGCATGTATCCGTTTGAAATATCATTTTTGTATTATTTGTGTGACTACCTTGTGGTGAAATTGCTGGGTCCTAAGGTAGTCCTATCGTCAATTTTTTTTTTTGAGAAATCTCCATAATGTTTTCCAGAGCAGCTGCACCATTTTGCATTCCCACCAACAGCGCAAGAGGATTCATCTTTCCCCACATCTGTGGCAGCACCTGTTGTTTCATGATT
>NW_027533221.1:0-957 GCF_008692635.1 Crocuta crocuta
AGTAGTTCTCATCTCCCACCACCAGGTTCCAAGAGGGCAGAATCCGCACCAAAATCTCTACCCATACTTTAGGTTCTGCTTACAGCTTTGAGGGGGTGAATTGATGTTTTGGGGATAAACTAGTGTCCCCACATGTCTGGAAATGTAGAACAGCAAGGGGCATTTTGGTAGAAGTTTTATGGACTTCATACCAAATTAACAAACTAGCATGTTCCAGATAGATAGGAAGGCATCTAAGTCCAGGATCACCCTCCACTCCTCTTCCCCCTCCACTAGAGGCTGCGTATTTGTATGTGAAGAACTGCAGAATGAGAAAGGATGGAAATCCCAGTATCCACACATGGAATCATAGCCTTTGTGGCTCAAAGCTCTGCCTCTGAGCCCCTACCTGTGCCCGATGTGCTTCTCTCCTGACAATAGGGTCTTCTGCTCTCTGGAAGTGCTATCCATGGGCACAGAGACANCATGGGGCGATGGGGATCCTGAGGCCCAAGAGAGGACAAGGAAAAGCATGCTCTTAGAGAAACAGGTAACCTACACATGTTAGTTGCATTCAGCTAATGCATTTTCATGCAGAGGTACTTCTCAGCCTAAGTATGGTACAATTTATAGGGTAAATTTGTCCTCTGGAAAAATAGGCTGAAATTCTAAATAACAAAACACAAATTGACCTTGATTTCTGGTGTAAATATCCATGTTTTAGCTCTGCCCATGATAAAGGACACAACAGAACCTGATCATGTGAACACAAATGAAGGACACAGTGGGGACTTGCCACTCAGGTAATTTTGGATTTTTTTTTCTCTTCATAACGTAAGTTTTAGTGCATGTTTTCTATGATAGATATGTCACCTCTTAGAGTTCAGGATATTTATACCCAGGGCACACCTAAAGGGATTCTAGACCGCATGTTTACCAAAAAAGATGGCATGTTGAGTGTTTCCTTCATTTAAGACC
>NW_027533222.1:0-295 GCF_008692635.1 Crocuta crocuta
ATTGAAATACGTGGGTTTAGAGTCTTTGTGTCCTTTGTGGGATTCGTGCTTGTGGTGGTGCCTCTGGTGTCTGCGTTCCTTGCAACATTTCCCTCAGAGAGTCCCCCTCAGGATTTCTTGTACGGCTGGCTTAGTGGTGATAAATTCTTTCAATTTCTGTTTATTTGGAAAGGTTTTTATCTCTCCTTCTATTTTGAATGAGAGGCTTGCTGGATAGAGGATTCTTGGCTGCATATTTTTACTGTTCATCACCTTGACGATCTCCTGCCATTCCTTTCTGGCCTGCCAAGTTTCA
>NW_027533223.1:0-2326 GCF_008692635.1 Crocuta crocuta
AATCTCCCAACAAATAAGAGCCCTGGGCCAGATGTCTTCCCTGGGAAATTCTACCAGACATTTAAATCAGAGTTAATTCCCATTCTTCTCAGGTATTCCAGAAAGTAGAAATCAAAGGAAAACTTCCAGACTCATTCTACAAAGCCAGCATCACTTTGATTCCTAAACCAGACACACAGAAAAAAAAAAAATACAGGCCAATATCCTTAATGAATACTGATGCAAAAATCCTCAACACGATGCTTGTGTATTGAATTCAACAGCATATAAAAAGAATTATCCACTGTGATCAAGTGGGATTCATTCCTCAGTTAGAGGGCTGGTTCAATATTCGCAAATCAATCAATGGGATACATCACGTTAAGAAATGAAAAGCTAAAAACAATATGATCCTGTCGATAGATGCAGAAAAAGCATTTGACAAAATACAGCTTACTTTCTTAACAAAGACCCTCGAGAAACTCGGGATAAAAGGAACATACTTAAACCTCATAAAAGCCATTTATGGAAATCCCACAGCTAATATTATCCTAAATGGGGAAAAATTGAGAGCTTTCCCCTGAGATCAGGTACATGAGGGGGATGTCGACTCTCACCACTATTGTTTAATATTGTGCTGAAAGTGTTAGAATCAGCCATTAGAGAACAAAAGGGAAAAAAAAAAGGAATCAGAATTGAAAAAGATGAAGTGAACCTTTCACTTTTTGCAAATGACATACTCTACATAGAAAACCCTACAGACTCCACCAGAAGCCTACTAAAAATGATCCATGAATTCAGGAAAGTGGCAGGGTACAAAATCAACATACAGAAATCAGTTGCATTTTCATACACCAATAATGAAGCAACAGAAAGGGAAACCAAGAAATTGATCCCATTCACAATTGCGCAAAAAACCATAAAATACAAAAGAATAAACCTAACCAAAGATATAAAAAATCTGTATGATGACAATTATAGAAAACTTCTGAAGGAATTTGAAGAGAACACAAAGAAATGGAAAACCATTCCATGGTCATGGATCAGAAAAATAAATATAGTTAAAATGTCATTACTACACAAAGCAATCTACACGTTCAATGCAGTCCCAGTCAAAATTGCACCAGCAGTCTTCTCAAAACTAGAACAAACTATCCTAAAATTTGTATGGAACCACAAAAGTCCCTGAATAGCCAAAGTAATATTGAAGAAGAAAACCAAAATGGGAGGCATCACCATCCCAGTCTTTAGCCTCTACTGCAAAGTTGTAATCATCCAGACTGAGTGGTATTAGCACAAAAACAGACACATCGACTAATGGAATATAAAAGAGAATTCAGAATTGGACCCGCAAATGTATGGACAACTAATCTTTGCCAAAGCAGGAAAGAGTATCCAATGGAAAAAAAGACAGCCTCTTTAAAAGATGGTGCTGGGAGAAGTAGACACCAATATGCAAAAGAATGAAACTAGATCATTTTTCTCACACCATACACAAAAATAAACTCAAAATGAATAAAGGGCCTGAATGTGAGGGAGGAAACCATCAAAACCCTAGAGGAGAAAGCAGGAAACAACCTCATGACCTCAACCGCACAATTTCTTACTTGACACCTCCCCAAAGGCAGGGTAATCAAGAGCAAAAATAAACTATTGGGACCTCATCAAGATTAAAGGATTCTGCAGGCAAAAGAAACAATCAATAAAACTTGAATACGCAACCGAAGGAATGGGAAAAAATAGTTGCAAATGACATACTAGATAAAGGGCTAGTATAGAAAAACTATAAGGAACTCCCCAAACGCCACACCCTAAAAGTAAATAATCCAGTGAAGAAATGGGCAGACGACATGTACAGACACTTCTCCAAAGAGAACATCTAGATGGCCAACAGACACATGAAACGATGCTCAGCCTCACTCATCATCAGGGAAATACAAGTCAAAACCTCACTGAGCTTCTACCTCATGCCCGTCAGAGTGGCTAAAATGAGCAAATCAGAGGACTCTAGATGCTGGGGAGGATGTGGACAAACGGGCACCCTCCTACACTGTTGGTGGGAATGTAAAGTGGTGCAGCCCCTTTAGAAAACAGTGTGGAGGTTCCTGAAAACATTAACAGTAGAACTCCCCTAGTACCCAGCAATAGCACTGCTAGGAATTTTACCAACGGAGTAAATTCAACCAAAGGAGTGCTGAAGCATAGGGGCACATGTACTGCAATATTCATAGTAGCACTTTCAACAACAGCCGAGTCACTGAAAGAGCCTAAAAGTTCATCAACTGATGAATGGATCAAGAATATGGGGTTTATCTATACAATGGAATACTACATGGCAATGAGAAGG
>NW_027533224.1:0-2284 GCF_008692635.1 Crocuta crocuta
GCGTGAGTGCAAGTACGGAGCTCCTTACTTCTCCGCCATCTTGCCAGGTCTGTTTTATTTATTTTTAAGAGAGAGAGAGAGACAGCATGAACAGGGGAGGGTCAGAGAAAGAGGGAGACACAGAATCTGAAACAGGCTCCAGGCTCCAAGCTAGCTATCAGCACAGAGCCCGACGCAGGGCTTGAACCCATGAGCCGTGAGATCATGACATGAGATGAAGTTGGACACCTAACTGACTGAGCCACCGAGGCGCCCCACTGTTTATTTATTTTGAGAGAAAGAGCATGAGCATAAGCAGGGGAGGGGCGAAGAGAGGGAGGCACAGAATCCAAAGCAAGTTCCAGGCTCGAAGCTGTCAGCACAGAGCCGACGCGGGACTCGAAGCCACAAACTGTGAGTTCAGGACCTGAGCCGAAGTCAGACGACTGGAAACTAGCATCCATATTTATCCCCTTAGTGCATTCTTTCCCACTCTCCGAAGGGACCATTTCATACTTTCCCTTCTTTCCTCAAACTCGCAACACCTCTTAGCCTTTGCTCACGCTTTGCAAAATATTAAGCCATCAGAACTTCCCAAAGCTCCCACTTCTTCATCCACACACCTACCTGTACCTGTGCTCATGTATTTCACTTTCTTTCTTGTTTTTGTGGTTGACTGTTCATGCTCCTAAGTCCCGATCCTCCCCAACTTGTGCACTAGATTCCACCTCTTCTTGCCTACTAGAGTAATTTCCCTCTCTCTGCATCTTCAAGCCCTCTCCACCTCGTAGACCATCGCATTCAGCATATAAATATTTCAATATTGCTCTCATTATAAACAAAAAAACTCTTTTTACCCCATTTTCCTCTTCAACTACTGCCCCATTTCATCCTTCCCTTTATACCAATGCTCCTTGAAACAGCTCTCTACCTTCCTTATCTGAAATTTATCTCCTCTTCCTTCTCCTTGAACTATTCATATAAGCTTTTTACCCCAACACTCCACTGAGCTGCTCTTACCCTAGATTGCTAAATGGCATTCACGTTGCTATATCCAGGCATTGCTTCTGACTTCGTCTTCTTTGACCCATCAGCAGGATTTGACACAGCTGATCACTTCTGACTCTGAGGTACTGTCCTTATTTGACTTCTAGGAAACCACACTCATTTTGCTTTCTCTATATGTTTAGCCAATTCTTGCTAGTCTCCTTTGCTTATTCTTCCTCATATTTTGTCCTCTAAATATTGGAATACTCCAGGTCTCCAGGTTTCTGTCCTTCTATCATTTTGCTAATCTGTCTACTTTCACTCACATGGTGATCTTATCCAGTCACATGATTTTATTTTTTTAATTTTAATTTTTTCAAATGTTTATTTTTGAGAGAGAGAAGAGAGAGAGAGAGAAAGAGAGAGAGAGAGAAGAGAGAGAGAGAAGGCATGAGGAGGGTTGGGCAGAGACAGAGGGAGATACAGAATCTGAAGCAGGCTCTAGGCTCCGAGCTGTCAGCATGGAGCCCAACATGGGGCTCGAACTCATGAACGGTGAGATCATGACCTGAGACGGAGTCCGACGCTTAACTGACTGAGCCACTCGGGCACCCCTTCAGTCACGATTTTAGATATCCATATGCTGATGCCTCACAGATTTATATCTAAAATCTGAACTGAGCTGCACACTTTTATATCCAAATACTTAACATCAGCACTTGGAGGTGGTGATCTGAAAGATCCACAGATGGAAAATAGCTTCTGACATCCCCTCAGCGCTGTCCCTCCCGCAGCCCACCTTCTCGCAGCGAATGGCAACTCCACCTGTTTTGTTGCTCAGGTCCCAACCCTTGGAGTCATCCCTGATTTCACTCTTAATTCCAAAATATACATTTAGTCCAGCAATCCTGTGGATTCTAACTTCAAAATATGTGTGGAATCTGACAATTTCTCACTATCTTCCCTCCTGCCACCCTGCTCCTAGCCATCAGCATCTATTTCTTGAGCTATTGCCTCCCAACCAGTCTCTCTAGTCCAGCCTATCGTCTCTTCTCAGTATGAGGGCGGCAGTGACCCTGTCAGATTCCACTAAATCATAAGTTACATCGTGTTATTGCCTCTTCTGAAAATTCCCTCTGTGCTTTCCCATCTCACAATGAATAAAATCCACACTGCAATGTCCCAAAGGCTCTCTAGCAATCGTGCACTGGGGAGCGTTAGCCACTGGTTCCATATAAAAAAGTACGTATGCCTATATGCAGATACACACACACTATGCATATAATAAAATGGACTGATTTAAAGGATAACTAGCTCA
>NW_027533224.1:2416-15395 GCF_008692635.1 Crocuta crocuta
ATAACTAGCTCACCACTTAGAAATATTTATAAAATATTCAGTGTTCTTTTTTATAAATCGAATATAGCCAACTGATTCTTACAAAATGCTTTCATTAACTTTTGCAAAAACTCCTTATCTGCAGCTAAGCCTGTGGTCAGAGTTTATGAATGTGTTTCATTCCCACCCGAGCATTGCTGTTTTCATTTACATGAACAAGTCAGGTAAAAGTGAAACAACAAAGATGTCTCATGTAACTGCAATGGTTCCTCAATGACAGGAATGGTGTCTTCAGTGAATCACATTACAGTTTTCAAATACTAGAAGGACATTTCCTCAATATTTTGTACCATTCACAATGCAATGCCTAGAGTCACAACACCTTTTTAATTTTAATCTACATTGTTAACATTTTGTATATCACATTGTGACATCTGGAATATTAACCCAATAAACAAACAAAGTATTTTCTGCAGTATTTTCAAGTTTCTACTGTATAAATATTCCCGTGTTGGCAGGTTTTAAACTATCAACGTGATGTCACTGAATGCAGAGATTGTAATAAATGTGTCTTCCATGCCATTATAGAATATTTCCATTAGGCAGATAGAACAGATCTATAAAAGTTGGAATCATGAGCCCAGGTTTTAGGATACATGTTCAAGGGCATTCTTTTTGGGAGAAGGTAAACTCGTCCCTGAAAAAATGTGGTCACATCTACCACTGAAGGTGTCACAATGAAGCTAAGAAGTATCCAGGACTTTGGTGGAGAGGCTTGAGTCTTAGGTATGTGAGAGTATCCATAACTAGAACTTCACTTTGTGTGTCTGAAATTTAATCATTTTCTGATTTTTCCAAGTCTTTGATAGAATTTTTATAAATTTTACCACTTAGCCTCAGCTAACAACGTAGGGAGCTGAAGGAAAGTTCTTTCCCCCTGGTTGGGGGAAGAATAAAAGAATGACAGCTAGGCAATCGAAGCGAGTTCAGAGAAGGCTGGACGTAGAGAGCAATCTGGAAATAGATAGGTGGTTGAGATAGAAACCGAGAACAAACTGAATGAGTGGAACATGGGTAGATTCTTTTGGAATTTCCAGATAGACATAAGGAGGAAACCTTGGTAGAAGACAAGACTCCTTACCATTGCATAGGATGAAGTCTTGGATTTGTGATTTGAGTGTTGTTTCAAAAAAGGTTCTGCTGAACTCTGGAGAAGCNCCCCACAGATGCTGGCAAGAAATTTACCTTAATATCCGTTTTATATATAAAAGAAAAATATCTAACTCTGGATAACACAAACATTGATGGATACATCCTTAACATAAGAAACAAAGGAGATCAAAATGATGTGAAAATGCCATTTTTTCAGGAAAGAAAAGTGATTATAATACAGTCTTTCCATCTTAGCAAAAACNCCAAGCAGGCTCTACTCCATCAGTGCAGAGCCCGACACAGGGCTTGAACCCACGAACCAGGAGATCATGATCTGAGCCCAAGTCAAGAGTCAGATGCCTAACCAACTGAGTCACCCAGGTGCCCCCAAAATGATTCTGCTTTTAAAGTTATACTCAGAAAGATATACCTACAGTGATGTTCACAGTGGCATTATTTATGACCTCAATTACATAGAAATAACCCAAAGGTCCACTTATGGCAAACAGCTAACTAATTTCCCTTATAGCCATGTGATGCAGTAAAATGCCTCCATTTAAATTCCTACAGTAGATCTTCATGTACCAAGATGGGTCAATCTCAGACTGCATTAAGTTTTAAAACCAAGATGTCATAGAGTGTACATAGTATTTTCCCTTTGGCATGAGCTAAATTCTGTCTCCTCAAAATTCATATGTTGAAGACCAAACCACAGAATATGACTGTATTTGGAGACACTATCTGTAAAGGGGTAATNCATGTGCCAAGATGGGTCAATCTCAAACTGCATTAAGTTTTAAAATCAAGATGCCATACAGTGTACATAGTATTTTCCCTTTGGTATGGGCTAAATTCTGTCCCCTCAAAATTCACATGTTGAAGTTCTAACCCCCAGTACCTCAGAATATGACTGTATTTGGAGACAGTATCTGTAAAGGGGTAATTAAGGTAAACTGAGGTCATTTGGGTGGCTCCTAATCAAATATGATTGTTGTCCCTGTAACAAGAGATTAGGATACAGACAACACACAGAGAAAAGGCCATGGGAAGTTATAGTCGTAAGATGCTTATCTACACGCCAAGGAAAGAGGTCTCAGAAGAAACCAACCCAGTTAGCCCTTTGATCTGAACTTCTAGCCTCCAGAACTGTGGGAAGATAAAGGTTTATACTGTATGCCACCCAGTCTGTGGCATTTTGTTATGACAACTCTAGCAGACTAATACAGGTATTGAAAACCGTGTATGTGTGTAAGTGTGAGCATGGAAAGTCTGTGGAAGGGTGTACCGTAAACTGGTGGTGCTTGTAAAACTTAGATGGTCCACCTCAACCTAAAATTGTCAGGAGGAAATAATTAAGCAAGAGCATTTATTTTGGATCAAAGGATTGCAATTTGGGATACAAAGATTTGGATGGAAACCCAAATAGTGTCCCAGGAGGGAGCAAAAGTCAGTGGTTTTTCAGGCAAAAAGGGAATGCTTGTATGTGCTGTTTACAAAGAAGGTTTGATTGGTGTCGGTGGCAAACAGGCTAATCTTGACTGAATATAACTAGTTGCTGAGGCCACCACTAAGCACAGTCTCTTACTGTAGCAAGTGGCAGGTGTCTGGGCTGAGTCTTCGGAATATTTGCAGTTTGGGCCGGTTCAAAAGTTCATGGTCCCACTGGTAGGATGTGCATAAGGCCTGTCTACTTAATGGCCTTCTGGCTCCACCTTAAAGCCCCTTGACAGTCGTTGACTCCATTTCATTTCACAGTAAGGATAGAGTTCTGTGTGGGGATGGAGACTAATTTCCTACTGTTAACCATTTTTACCACGTGTATATGTTGTTTTTATGTGTTTTTAAAAATCAGTGAAAAAAGATTGACAAGCTATTAGAAACTAAAGCTCATGAAGAGACTATTGACAAGAGAGGAAACATAAAGAATCACTGTACATTTGAAAGACAAAAGGGAGTCTACTAATAGTCAAAGGTACAAATAAAAACGTATTACCATATTTTGTTCGCCAAGGTAACAGGTTTTAAAACACCAATACAAAATGAATGTAGGGGTGTGAGAATGAAAATCTTGGGCTTTGTAATGGAAAAGGCCAGAGGTTTGAGAACCTAACCACTTGCTGAGAAAGTTGTTTGTTGAGCCTTTAGCCTCCACAGCTGTAAATAAGGACAAGAGTACCTGCGTCATACAGTTATTTTGAGTAATAAATGAGAAAAAAACATATATAGTGACTGGCTCCCAGTAAAGTGTTAATACAAACTATATCATCTTGCGGTGATAATGACGCAGAGAACACAGTACCTTTGAATACTGCCGTTGAGAGTATGTATAAGTTCACAGAAACTTTTTAGATAGCAACTGGTAATATTTTTCAAGATCTCGATTTAGCAATTTCACTTATGGTAGATTATTATAAGGGGATAATCAGCTATATGCAAAGACTTATGCATGATGTTGCTAAGAATAGCATTATCCATAAGCCCCCTAACATGGGAAAAGTCTAAATCCCATGCAGATGAGACTGGTCAAATAAGATAAGTCATATTCACAGAAGCAAATTCTATGCAGTTATTATAAAGCATATTTTCAAAGCATATTTCATGCCATGGGGAAATTATTTAAAAATAATGTAGATTACCAAAAGTAGATACAAAATTCCATATACACCATGACTGTGCTGTTGTTTAAAAACAATAAAGATAACAAAATAATAAAATAAAATGTGAGCACTGGCTAAATTTTGGTGGTAGAGCTACAGGTGATTTTTAGTTCTTTTTCTAATTTTTTTCAAATGTTTCTAAAAAGAATATAGATTTTTTTTTTGCCATAGTCAGGCTTTTAACTTGATATTCAATATACGTACATATAGAAAAGTTAACACGTGGTGAGCGTCATCTTGATTAATTATCACAAACTGGATGCACCCTGTGTTACCTGCACCATAAGCAAGATTGGATATCACTCACTAACGTCCTCTCTTCCTCCCCCCAAGATTATCATTTTCCTGACTTCTAACAGCTTATATTCATTTTGTCTGTTTTTACAGTTTACATGAATGGAATCGTACAGAAGGTATGCTTTTGTGTTTGACTTCTTTTGCTCAACAATTTACATTTGATGTTTTATTTATGTTCCAATACCCAAAAAGGAAAATTTCCAATTGAATATAGCAATTTACTCTTCTTGCATGATGCAATGGCCTTTGTAAATGAGTAGCTCACCCCACAGCTATTCTTTCTGAAATGTCAGGCTTGTGTAGTTTCTGGTCAACACTTCTCCAGAGCATTATTAGCTGATACATTAAGTAATAAAAATGATAGTGAAATAATATTAGCAATAGTAATAATACGTAAGCCATGAAGTCTTAAAGAAGAAAAAGATAGTCTATGGAAATTTATTTTAAACTTATGGATTAGAGTCTCAGTGAAGATAAATTGGTTGAGAATGAATTAATATATTTTATTTTGCAACTACCATTTGCATGCACATATTATATGCTAGAGATTTCACATATGGTGCCTCGTTATCTAGCTTTCACAATAAGCCTATGAGGTAGATGCTATTGTTAAAGTAGTACAGATGTGAGAACTGGGGCCCTCTGAGGTTTCCTGCTCCAGAATTCTCAGATAATTAATGGAGGGTCCAGTATTGTAACCTAGGTTTGTCTGATTTCTTTTTTTTTTACATTTATTTATTTATTTTAGAGAGAGAGACAGAGAGAGACAGAGCATGAGTTGGGTGGGGCAGAGACAGAGGGAGACACAGAATCCGAAGCAGACTTCACGCTCTGAGCTGTCAGCATAGAGCCCAGTGCAGGGCTCCAACTCACAGACCACAAGATCATGACCTGAACTGAAGTCAGACACCCAACTGAGCCACCAAGGCGCCCCCTCTTTTTCTGTTTTCTTTTTTTTTTAAATGTTTATTTTTATTTTTGAAAGAGAGACAGAGACAGAGACAGAGACAGAGAGAGAGAAGAGCCTGAGTGGAGTAGGGGCAGAGGGAGAGACACACACAGAATCTGAAACAGGCTTCAGGCTCTGAGCTGTCAGCACAGAGCCCAATGCAGGGCTCAAACCCATGAACCATGAGATCATGACCTGAGCTGAAGTCGGATGCTTAACTGACTGAGCCACCCATGTGCCCCTGCTTTTATTGTTTTTAACGTTTATTTATTTTTGAGAGAGAAAGAGAGAGGAAGAGCGAGAACGAGAGCAAGCACATGTATATGAGTAGGGGAAGGGGCAGAGAGAGAGATAAAGAGAGAGGAACCCAAGCAGGCTCTGAGCTCTCAGTACAGAGCCCAACAGGGGGACTTGAACGCATGAACCGAGACATCATGAACTGAGCTGAAGTCAAACACTCAAGTAACTGAGCCACCTAGGCGCCCCTAGGTTTGTCTGATTTCAAAGTCAGGCCTCTTTCTACTGTGATGCTTACTGGTAGGTATGTCAGGAAACTTTTTGTTTCACTTCCTTTTGATTCCCATAGGAGCATCGGATTTTAATTCAGCCCAGGGAACTTTTAGCAGTAAGAAAGGACAAATCACCATAACGCTTGTTTATACCATGTCTTACTTGTTATCAGCAACACAATTACACAACCATTACTACTGAGGTTGCAATGTGAACTTCTTAAGCAGCTTCAATTTAATGGAAAATGAAAGCATGGGTTTTTCAGCTAGATTTGGGAAAAGACAGGGAGAGAGAGGGAGAGGGAGAGGGAAGAAACAATGAGTGAATAATGTTCAAAATTATTCAGTGACTCCTCATTTCATCAGAAACTCCCTGTAGTGCTCATCACTCTTAATGCTAAACAGATAACACACCATTTCCAATTTGTCATGACAGCTAACGATCTCTCTTTGACATACAGCCTCCTGAGTGTGAAATGGCACTTGCCTATCTAAAACTGGGAAACGGTGTCGGCCCAGTGTAATCCTACACTGTATATTGCCACCAGTAAAAACACACCCATTGTCTTAGGAAGAGAGCGCAGCTTGTCTGCAATATTCTATTCATTACATTAATAGGCAATATGCATTTTCTTTGAAAATGTGGGAGATTTCATCTCTTTCTGATGAGTTTTACAATATGCGGTAGAATGAGAGGGGCAGTTACAGGATAGATCAGAGCTCTCTAAGCAGGGGAAACCACATATGTGTCCTAGGTGAGCAAACGTGAGAACTACACAGCTACGGCAGTGTTTTCCGAAGTTTGTTTCAGGGACCCCTCCATTCGAATCGAATCATGCTGGGTAAACATCCATAGTTCTGAACTGTGAAGCTACAATGCCGTGTAAGTGAGACAAAGGACTCTCCATGACTGGGAAGCGCTTCAAAGTCTAGAGCAGAGTTTCTCAACCTTAGCACTACTGATATTCGAGCCTCATAATTCTTGGTTGTGGCGAATATCCTCTGCATTATAGGAAGTTCAGAATCATTCTTGGCGTCTATTCATTGGGTACCAGTAGCAAGCTCCCTTCCCCCACCCTGGGTGGCAATCAAAAATGTCCTGGGGGTGACAAAATTGTCCTCAGTTGATACCCACCTCGTCAGAGCAAAGATTCCTAGCGTTAGGCAACGAAGACAGTCACGGGGGGTGATTAATGAAATGATGGGCTTTCTCTGCAGATGGAATACACCCAGGCAACTCTCAATGAAGTACACTTGGATAGAGAAAGTGTTCCAGATAAGCCAAGATGATGGCAAATGTACCACTTATTCCAACATTCAGCAAATATTCACTGTGCTCCTCTTAGAAGAATACCTCCTTCCTTCCTAACTGGTTTTATAATTTCCAAGGTTTGGCCCTTGAAGAACCATCTGATAGGAGGGCACAAAGTAAGGGGTATGATGCACGTGACCCCTTGGTGCTGCCACCTTAACCTCATGGCTCTTAAATGAACTGTCTTACTTTCAAGACAAGCTCATGCTCAGTCAGACAGAATTATTAACTGACCATTTTGTTGGCACATGTTCCAACTCCAAGCAGGCCAGGCACTAAGAGAGCTGGACTTTGGGTAGAGTGAGGATTAAATGTGCTAATACATTTATTTATTTATTTTTTTACAAATAGTTTATTGTCAAGTTGTTTTCCATAAACACCCAGTGCTCATCCCTACAAGTGGCCCCATCCATGCCCATCTCCCCCCTCCCCCCGATCTATCAGTCCTCAGTTTGTTCTCAGCATTCAAGAGTCTCTCATGNATCTTGATAAGGTCCCAATAGTTTATTTTTGCTCTTGACTCCCATTCTTTTTTTTTCATAATTTCATTTACTTATTTATTTATTACAAATACTTTATTGTCAAGTTGGTTTCCATATAATACCCAGTGCTCATCCCCAGAGGTGCCCTCCTCCATGCCCATCTCCCCCCTACCCCCCCACATCCATCAGTAAACCATGAGAGACTCTTGAATCTTGATTCCCATTCTTATACACCAATAAAGCAACAGAAAGAGAAATCAAGAAACTGATCCCATTCACAATTGCGCAAAAAAACATAAAATACCTCGGAATAAACCTAACCAAGGATATAAGAGATCTGTATGATGAAAACTATAGAAAACTTATGAAGGAAATTGAAGAAGACACAAAGAAATGGAAAAACATTGCATGCTCATGGATAGGAAGAATAAATATAGTTAAAATGTCCTTACTACCCAAAGCAATCTACATATTCAATGCAATCCCAATCAAAATTGCACCAGCATACTTCTCAAAACTAGAACAAACTATCCTAAAGTTTGTATGGAACCACAAAAGACCCCGAATAACCAAAGTAATATTGAAGAAGAAAACCAAAACGGGAGGTATCACCATCCCAGACTTTAGCCTCTACCAGAAAGCTGTCATCATCAAGACAGTATGGTATTGGCACAAAACCAGACACACTGACCAATGGAATAGAATTGAGAACTCAGACGTGGACCCAAAGGTATACAGCCAACAAATCTTTGACAAAGCAGGGAAGAATACCCAATGGGGGAAAAAACAAACAAACAAACAAAAACAGCCTCTTTAACAGAGGGTGTTGGGAGAACTGGACAGCAACATGCAGAAGAATGAAACTAGATCAATTTCTCACACCATACACAAAAATAAACTCAAAATGGATAAAGGACCTGAACGTGAGACAGGAAACCATCCAAACCCTAGAGGAGAAAGCAGGAAATAACCTCCTTGACCTCCACTGCAGCAACTTCTTACTTGATACATCCCTTAAATGTGCTAATACATTTAAAGTGTTGAGCACAGTGCCCGGCTCACAGTAAGTGCTCAAGATACTCTGACTATTGTTGAATTATTCAATAGGTGGTGTTTTTGAGCTTTCTTCTACTATTCGCTATAGCAGACTACAGCCAGGGCAGGTGCACTGAACTGTTGCATAGACCTTCTGGCACAGAAAGTAACAAAACAAATGAGTCTGTAATGGACTCCGTAAGAACGTGCATATGCAGTTAACTGCAGACTCCCGGAATGCTAAAGCGATCCTCTCTCTGTGCCTGCAAGCCAAAATCTTAATCAGTATAAAGACCAGTTGACACGACAGTGTGCATGCCATGGCGATCTTCTCAGCCCGTGAGAAACGAAGAGTCAAATTTTGTCTGACTCCTCATGTCATGGCTGCCATGACCGCCATGCTCGAGCATGCTTTGCCTGTTCATAGACTCCATAGTACACCCGTGTGAAGGTAACATGAACCACGCTTGAATCGTCATTATCACCGATCTTTGCAGCCTTGATGATTTGGTCTAGCACACCATGTGTGCCTAGTGCCCTCATTTTCTTAAAATAAGGTGCCATTCTGACAAAAAGCGGAATCAGTATAATGGAGGCAATGTGCCTCAGTCAGTCATCTGGAACTATCTGAACGACACAAAGAGTTTAATAAGTTAGCCTGCAAAAGGTCTTTCTTGCTTGCTATGTATGGCTTAGTTTTTTAGTCCCTTTATTTTTGTGTTTCTTTCTTTATGGAGTGAAGGTGAGGTCGGAATTTTTATTTGAATAGATAAATTGTCTCATTGTCCTTAAAATGGTCCTTGGTTGCCCATTTCTATAATGGAGGAACGGAGATGACCTCAGGACTATAACATTATTTATTTTAATCACATTATTTTTGCTTTTTGTCCTGGACTAGCCAATTATCCTATGGCCAGACTGATTGTCCCACCTGGGTCAGGCTAGCACAAACGGTAGGCACACTTCCCAGCAGGGCTGTCTGCATTTTGACTTCCTGATTCCTCAGAAGCCAGGAGCCTAGCTTGTCCAACAATTCCACTTTGCCACCATAATTACAGTCTTAGACCTCCAAGTCATATGTCCATTAGTTATCTTTTCTTGTCACCAACAGCTTTTAAATCAATTCTATCAAAACATAACTTTAGTGACAAAGAGCAAATCGAATGTGCTTTCCTGTTGAGCTGATAAAGCCAGTCATATGTAGGTATATAAATGACTGGCAGGGTTTAATGTATAAATGACTGGAAGGGTTTAATGTATTAGCCTTCCCAAGGATATACCGAAAAAAGTATTTATGTCTAAGTCTCAGTGTTATTTCTGGTGAATCATTTAACAGATGACTAACCCTGTCTCTCTTAGGTAATCATCCATTTAGAATACACTGCGTACATCATGGAGCACTCTGACCTCTTCACCAATAGTTAAGGTTTAACATCAGTTTTCCCATGTAGCCAGGTAAGCTCGATTCCCAAGCTAGTGTGACTGTATCCCCTAGCTCAGGCCAGGGTCTAGTGGGCAGACTTCTCAGTGGGCTGTCTGCAGGTTGGCTTCCTGGTTTATTCTAAGTCTGCCGCAGCATTTTCCCACAGCACAAGAACATGGCCGGTCGCTCGGCTTCCACGAGCCACGGGGGCATATAAGTGATGAGGGGCATTCACACTCGCTTCACTTTGGAGGCTTAACATAGCTAGCACCAGTTCTATTTTCTTAGAGGGGGAGGAAAAAACAAACAGGTAAGAGTTAAAGAGAGAAGGGGCAGGTAACTAAGGCAGGTGCCATTACGTTTTCTCTGGGGAGGAAGAGCTTAGAGAGCTTGAAGAGGCCACACGGGAAGAGAACTTGGTGAGAGCTATAGGTCTGGGGCTCCTGACTATATATGGTACATTTCTTTCCCCAGTAGCAGCTTCCTATTGGACACTATTGTAACAAGTTTGGGAACTCTCTCTTTCCCTGGCAGCAATATGAGAGAGAGGATTCTGCTTAATGCTTGTTAGGCCGGTTGCCTTCTGACTCTCTTGGCCTTTAACCTCAGACCACTATCCTCAATTCCCCCACTCAGATTTGTGTGTGTCCCCTAAGCCCCAAGGCCATCTGTCCTACCACCATACTGCAGCGTGGGTGAGTCTAGGAAGGTTCAGCCTCCACCAGCGTTTCTATTCTCAGCACTATTGACATTTAGGGCCAGATAACTCTTTGTTGTTGGGGTTTATCCTCTGTGATGTAACCTAGTTAGCCACAACTCAGGCCTCTATCTGTTAATATCAGTAGCGCACCCCCACCCCAGTTATAACAACGCAAAAATGTCTCTAGATATTGACAGTGTCTCCTGGGGGCAATATCTTTCCCAGGTAGGAAAGCACTGGCCTACATTAATGAGAAGATAGCAGGGATGTGGTGGAAGAGCTGGGTGTGGGGCAGAGGGTCTTCTGCTCTCATCACTCAGGGAGAGGATGAGGCTGAGCCATGGCGGGAACTTTCTTGAGTACTTGGTCCCCGCAAGCACAGATAGGACATAAAGAGGCAGGTGGTGCTAAACTTGGAGACATGTTGACTGGTTTCTCTTATCACTCTGTGTTTCCCCATTAATTTCTGTCTACTCATCAAAACTCTATTTTCCCAATATGGCGGTCCGGCAAACAATGGCAGGTCTATGTTAAAGTCATTTCCGTTGACAAACTGTGTTATCCCTTTTTAAGCAAAATAGGTATGTACCTAGATACAGATGAGCTAGAAGGCCTATTTTTGTTTTCTGTAACTAAGTTGGATATTGTGTGTTGTATATCCCTGTGTAGAACACGACTGGAAATTTTGGGTCTTCTGACACCCTGCAGAGGGGAAAGAGCAAATGGGCTGGGGCAGGAGACCATTCCTTGTGCCTCTTAGCATCACTTCTGCTTTCTCAGTGGCCACAGGCAACTGACAGTGTTGAGCTTCTGCAAACACTGTCACCCCTTTATCTCATGGATCCCAGACCATGGCTGTAGCATTCCTTCAAAGCATCCAGTATTGCAATTATTTTGAAAGAAACAAAGGTCAGAGGCTGACATAGGGGAATTTCTTCAGGGGGGACCTATCATTACAAAATCTGGATTTATCTCTTGGTTCTTTTTTCTTTTTTAAAAAAAACTGTGTTGACTTGAACAAGTGTCTTACTCCTCTCTGAACTTGACTGTGCTCACCCACAAAATGTATATGATCATACCTGCACTGTCTTTGTCACAGGGTCTCCATAAATAGCAAATTAATTCTTGTACATGGCAAAGCACTAAGCAATTTCCAGATATTATTATTCTGAGACATTCTGACTGATGTGAGGGGTGTGCAAAAACAAAATGCATTCCTGAGAGAGAGCTTGCCCTTTCTGTGAATACCTTTAAATACAGGAGGGGATCTGGTTTAACCCCAACGTGCTATGATCTGCCCAGTCACATGAAAACTTAGCGTTTTAGGCCATTGTAAAATTATAAAATATGGTAACTGAGAGATCATCTAATCAAATCTCTTCATTTTACAAAAGAGACAAATGAAAGTCATAAAAGGCTAATACTATCTTTGGGATCACACAGTTAGGGGCAGATGTGCCATGAGATCCTGTCCAATATGCTTTCTACCAAGGTCAAGGTTGGTCTGGTCATCTTAAATCACTTGCTGGCCCACTTGAAAAAAGAAAAGAAAGGGAAATGGTATTTCACTCATATGTGCAATTTAAGAAACAAAACAAATGAGCAAAAACAAATGAGAGAGGCAAACCATAAAAAAGACTCTTAACTACAGACAACAAGCTGAGGGTTGTTGGAAGAGAGGTGGGTGGGGGATGGGCTAAATGGGTGATGAGGATTAAGGAGGGCACTTTTTTGGGATGAGCAGTGGGTGTTATATGTAAGCGATGAATCACTGAATTCTACTCCTGAAACTAATATTATACTGTATGTTAACTAACTGGAATTTAAATAAAAATATAAAACTACAATCAATCAATCAATCAATCCTGAGCCAGTGGGGAGGGGGAGGAAATATATGGCTTCTAAATATCATCATCTACTGGGAGTATAGAGAAGGCTGAGAACTCAATTTAGTTCCTTTGGCTTGAATTAGCTCCTATGGATTTTTTTCCTCAGGATTTAGATAGCATGACTTCTATCCCAGTGAATGGGAATTGACCTTAGAGCCTTGTAAGTATCCCTCCTAATTTTGTTTCTTGAGATTAATTGGGTTTTGGGTGGTGGTGGAGTCACTCACCATGGCTTAGAGGGATTAAAATTCACTCAGTCTTGGCACTTCTTGTTTTCCAAGTGATCTTGACTGACTCATGCTTGGATACAAGCTCTTTCTGAAGCATAAAGGCAGGCCATTGCTTCACTCAAACTGAGACTTTACTTGATAACCTATCAGTTCTCTGGCTCCAAACGCCTAAACTCTAGAGTATACTAAATATTATATCTGTGCCCATTCACAGCTGAACAAAAGAAGTTTACAAGGGCTGAGTCACCTCCCAAGGTCACAGGCTAGGAAGTNTGCTGTTCCCACTTCACAGCTGAACAAACAGAAGTTTAGAAGGGCTAAGTCACCTCCCAAGGTCACAGGCTAGGAAGTGACAGTCAGAATTC
>NW_027533225.1:0-215 GCF_008692635.1 Crocuta crocuta
GAGTATTAAAGTCCCCTGCTATTAGCACATTCTTATCTATAAGGTGGTTTCTGTTTCTGATTAATTGTTTAAAATATTTAGGTGCTCCCATATTCAGTGCGTAGACATTTATAATTGTTAGTTCTTCCTGATGGATAGACCCTGTAATTATTATGTAATGCCCTTCTTCATCTCTTGTTATTGTCTTTAATTTAAAGTCCAGTTTGTCTGATATA
>NW_027533226.1:0-804 GCF_008692635.1 Crocuta crocuta
CTGATAATTGCTTGTATTTCTGAGTGGTTGGTTGTAATAAGCCCATTTTCATTCATGATTGTGTCTATTTGGATGCTCTCTGTTTTCTTTTTGAGAAGCCTGGCTAGAGGTTTGTCAATTTTATTTTTCAAAAAACCAACTCTTGGTTTCGATAATCCTTTCAACTGTTTTTTTTTTATTCTATATTGCTTATTTTTGCCCTGATCTTTATTATTTCTCTTCTCCTACTGAGTTTGGGGTGCTCTTGTTGCTCTCCTTCTAGTTCCTTTAGGTGTGCTGTTATATTTTACACTTGCGCTTTTTCTAATTTCTTGAAATAGGCCTGGAGTGCAATGTACTTTCCTCTTAGGACTGCCATTGCCGCATCCCATAGAGTTTGGATTGTTGTATTTCCATTTTCATTTGTTTCCATACATTTTTTAAATTTCTTCTCTAATTGCCTGATTGGCCCATTCATTCTTTAGTAGGGTGTTCTTTAACCTCCATGTTTTTGGAGGTTTTCCAGACTTCTTCCTGTGGTTGATTTCAAGTTTCATAGCATTGTGATCTGAACATGTGCATGGTATGATCTCAATTCTTTTATATTTATTGAGAGCTGCTTTATGTCCCAGGATGTGCTCTCTCTTGGATAATGTGCCATGCACACTTGAGAAGAAAGTTAATTCCATGGCCTTAGGATGTAGAGTTCTAAATATATCTTTCCAATCCATCTGGTCCAATGTGTCATTCAAGTCCATTGTTTCTTTAGTGGTTTTNATGTCTAATTGATCTATCCATTGCTGTAAGTGGAGTATTAAGGTCCCC
>NW_027533227.1:0-596 GCF_008692635.1 Crocuta crocuta
ACCCACTGACCTGCTGGAGGGTCTTGTTGCCACGTAGATCTTCCAACACCAACCCCAGCTTCTGAGGGGTCTGGGGAGACCCCTCACTAAAAGGCATCCCTTGGGCAAAAAGCTGCAAAGCCAATGAGAAGCAGGTTAAGAACACAGGGGACAATGGTCTTTGGGACAATGTCCGTGGTCCAGCCTGGATGTCAGTACTCAGTGTTTTGTTTCTCTCCAGAAAACAATGGCTTCCACCTCCACCGTGGCCTCCTGGGTTTCCCGGCACTTTCCTGTGGAGAGGAGGCTGAGAGGGGGGCTCTGAGACATCATGNGTTAGGTGGAGCGAACATATTCTCCCTGAATCCAGGAGATCAGAGAACTTCCTTGAGGAATGAATACAGTGCATGTTTTAGTCTATATAAAAACTAGGCCAAACTCTGGTATACAAACTCTTCCTGGAAACACTTTTCATGTCCAGTGACAGAGGATTGGTTCAACCATAGCCCAATCCTGGTCATGGTGTCACAGTAAAACTGCAAGGAAGGTGTTCAGGATACTTTGTGAAAGGTAAGAGGCAGGCGAGAAAGTGGGATAAAGTAACTACATTTTTTAAA
>NW_027533228.1:0-311 GCF_008692635.1 Crocuta crocuta
AATTCTGTTTTAAACATCTGGTAGAATTCCCCAGGGAAGCTATCACGTCCAGGGCTCTTATTTGTTCGGAGATGTTTTATCACTGATTCGATTTCTTCACTAGTTATGGGTCTGTTCAGATTTCCTGTCTCTTCCCGTGTGAATTTTGGTAGTGAGTGTGTGTTTAGGAATTTGTCCATTTCTTCTAAGTTGTCCAATTTTTTGGCGTATAACTTTTCTTAGTATTCCCTGATAATTGCTTGTATTTCTGAGGGGTTGGTTGTAATCAGTCCGTTTTCATTCATGATTTTGTCTATTTGGGTGCTCTTTCT
>NW_027533228.1:480-731 GCF_008692635.1 Crocuta crocuta
AGGGCGTTCTTGTTGCTCTGCCTCTAGTTCCTTTAGGTGAGCTGTTAGATTTTGGACTTGCGCTTTTTCTAATTTCTTGAAATGGGCCTGGAGTGCAGTGTACTTTCCTCTTAGGACTGACTTTGCCGCATCTCATAGAGTTTGGATTGTTGTGTTTTCATTTTCATTTGTTTCCATATATTTTTTAATTTCGTCTCTAATGCCTGATGGCCCATTCATTCTTTAGTAGGGTGTTCTTTAACCTCCATGTT
>NW_027533229.1:0-944 GCF_008692635.1 Crocuta crocuta
ACGGCCCCTTGGGAACCACGAGAATTCGACCCGGTGGCCCGGGAGGCTGGCGTGCATCCCTCGGGGAGGAGCCCCGTCTCCAAAGAGCGCTGCTCCACATCCAAGCTGGCGCATCCTTGGCACGTCCCGTCTTGGCACGGAGCGTTGGCTCATGGAGACGGGCTCGCTTGTCTCCCAAGCGACCTCGACCTCCTGGTCAGAGGCAGCTGAGGCCAATCGCTGTGGCCTGCCCTGGAGCCAGAGGCACCACCCCAGGGGCGGGGATCGACAAAGGCCCGTCCCGATGGGGGAAAGCCCCGTGGTCCTCTGAGGCCACGCATCCGCCAGGAACGGGCTCATCGGGAAGAGCACCCCTGAGGATCCCCGGCAAGCAGCCAGAAGAGTTCAGGGACCGAGTGCCCCGCTACGCCAAGGGATCGAGGCACGGCCAGCAAAGTTCCTCGTTGGCGCCCCACGGCCCGGCGTCTTTACGCCCCCCCACACCTCCCCCACTCCACTGAGGCAATCTGGGCAGTTTCAGCGTAAGCGTCTCCCTGCCGGGGTTAGGGAGGCTCCCATGAACCCTGCGGCCCCTGGCATGCCACCCAAAACGGGACTCAGCGATCCTGACGTGTAGGTCAGCGCCCACCCTCTCCGGGCATGCGGCGCATGTCCCTCAACACAGAGGGACCCATCGAGGGCCCGGAGCTTCTGCCCGGGACCAAGGACGACCCCTGCTGTCCACACGGCCCTCCGCACGCGGCAGACGTTGGCACACTCGCCAGCCCTCTATGTGGCACACGGGGCCCCGGACTCACGCTCGACTGGCGTCGTCCTCAGCGGGCCTCCCCATCCCACCCACTACTCTTTGGCCTCTGACCCCGAGTCCGGCCGTCCACTCACCTCACTTGCTGGGCGATCGGCGAGTCCCAGGCCACGACGGCGTCCCGCTGAAAGACACAAGG
>NW_027533230.1:0-253 GCF_008692635.1 Crocuta crocuta
CCCATTCACAATTGCACAAAAAACTGTAAAATACCTAGGAATAAATTAATCAAGGATATAAGAGGTCTGTATTTTGAAAACTATAGAAAACTTATGACGGAAATTGAAGAAGACACAAAGAAATGGAAAAATATTCCATGCTCATGGATTGGAAGAATAAATACAGTTAAAATGTCATTACTACCCAAAGCAATCTATACATTCAATGCAATCCCAATCAAAATTGCACCAGCATTCTTCTCAAAACTGGAAC
>NW_027533230.1:477-771 GCF_008692635.1 Crocuta crocuta
GCCAACTAATCTTTGATGAAGCAGGAAAGAGTATCCAATGGAAAAAAGACAGTCTCTTTAACAGATGGTGCTGAGAGAACTGGACAGCAACTTTCAGAAGAATGAAACTAGATCATTTTTCACACCATACACAAAAATAAACTCAAAATGGATAAAGGACCTGAAAGTGAGACAGGAAACCATCAAAACCTTAGAGGGGAAAGCAGGAAACACCTCCTTGACATCCACCCCAGCAATTTCTTACTTGACTCATACCCAAAAGCAAGGGAATCAAGAGCAAAAATAAACTATTGG
>NW_027533231.1:0-495 GCF_008692635.1 Crocuta crocuta
GATCCGACTCTTCATTTCATCTCGACATGATCTCACAATTCATGACATCGAGCCCCCCATCAGACTCCACGTGAACAGAGTAGAGCCTATTTGGGATTCTCCCTCTCCCTCTGCCCCTACTCCCACCCCACTCACGCACATGCTCTCTCTCTCTCTCTCTCCAGATAAATAAACATTATTCTAAAATATATCTCAGATTCTAGGGCACCATCATGACCACACTAAATGAGATTCTCTGGGTGTAGATCAGAGCATGTGCATTTTTAAAAGATTCTTGGGCGGGGCGCCTGGGTGGCTCAGTCCGTTAAGAGTCCGACTTNCGGCTCAGGTCATGATCTCACAGTTCGTGGGTTCGAGTCCCATGTCAGGCTCTGTGCTGCCGGCTAGCTCAGAGCCTGGAGCCTGTTTCAGATTCTGTGTCTCTCTCTCTTTCTGACCCTCCCCTGCTTGCGCTGTCTCTCTCCCTCTCAGAAATAAATAAAACATTAAAAAAAA
>NW_027533232.1:0-504 GCF_008692635.1 Crocuta crocuta
ATTTTGATTGAGATTGCATTGAATGTGTACATTGCTTTGGGTAGTGATGATATTTTAACAATATTCATTCTTCTGATCCATGAACATGGAATGTTTTCCCATTTCTTTGTGTCTTCTTCAATTTCTTTCATAAGTTTTCTATAGTTTTCATCATACAGATCTCCTATATCTTTGGTTAGGTTAACCCCCAAACCCAGTAGGAGGAGAGAAATAATAAAAATCAGGGCATAAATAAACAATATAGAATCCACAAAAACAGTTGAACAGATGAATGAAACCAAGAGTTTTTTTTTTTTTAATAAACAAAAATGGACAAACCNATTGACAAACCTCTAGCCAGGCTTCTCAAAAAGAAAGGAGAGAGCACTCAAATAGGCAAAATCATGAATGAAAAAAGACGCATTACAACCAACCCCTCAGAAATACAAGCAATTAACAGAGAATACTATGAAAAATTCCATGCCAACAAATTGGACAGCTTAGAAGAAATGGACAAATTCCTAA
>NW_027533233.1:0-713 GCF_008692635.1 Crocuta crocuta
TAAATTTAATGGAAAGAGTGTTATAAACTTGTTTTAACTCTTTAATTTTTTATTTTGACCACCCAGTGCTCATTACAAGTGCACTCCTTTATCTCAACAACTATTTCACCCATCCGCCCGATCACTTCCCTTCCCTGATGGTAACCGTCATTTGTTTCTCTAAAACTTGAATCTTTTTCATGGTATCCCTCTCTTTCTCTCTCTCTTTCCCTTTGCTTATTTTCTTCCCTCGATTTTACATGAGTGAAATCATATGGTATCTGTCTTTCTCTGACTTATTTCCCTTAGCATTATACTCTCCCTCCATCCATGTGGTTGCAAAGGGCAAGATTTGATTCTTTTTTAATGGCTGAATAATATTCCATTGTATATAGAAACCNATATCTTCTTCCATTCATCTATTGATGGACACTTTGGACTACTTTCATAATTTGGTTACTGTAAATAATGCTACTATAAACATGGGGTGTGTGTATCCCTTTGAATTACTGTTTTTGTATTCTTTAGGTAAATACCTAGTAGTATGTTTGTAGGATTGTAGGGTAGGTCTCTTTTAACTTTCTGAGGAACCTCCATACTGTCTTTCACGTTGGCTGTACCAATTTGAATTCCCACCAACAGTGCATGAGGGTTCCTTTTGTTCCACATCCTTGCCACCACCTGTTGTCTTTTTGTGTGTTTTTTATTTTAACCATTCTGGCAGGTGTGAAGTG
>NW_027533234.1:0-2055 GCF_008692635.1 Crocuta crocuta
TGTTTTTCCATTTCTTTGTGTCTTCTTCAATTTCCTTCATAACCTGAGAATTTTTAAAAATCTTGAATTTTAAGCTTTTGCCCAGTTTTCCACCAAGGGTAAGGGCAAGATTAAGAGAAGCATAACAGCTTTCATTGTAATGGAGATGAGGGTCTACCCTAGGGAAGGTCAGACATTGGGGAAAATATTTTTGAACATCATAATAGATTTACAACTACTAAACATGTTGAAAAGGCAGGGACACCTGGGTTGCTCAGTTGTTGAGCATCTGACTTGATTTCAGCTCATGTCATGATTTCATGTTTGTGGGTTCGAGCCCCCCATCAGGCTCTGTGCTGACCGTGCTACACCTGCTTGGGATTCTCTCTCTTCCTTCCTCTTTGCCCCTCCCTGTTGGTGCTCACTGGCTACCTCTCTCTCTCTCTCTCCCTCTCTCTGAAAATAAACATTGAGAAATAAATGTCCTGTGCCAGATGAAACCACTGGATAATTCATAGAAACGATGAGGAAGTGATTCAGATCTCTTCATACATTTCTAAGGAGTAAAGAGAAGGGAGATTATGGAAACACACTATGTAACAGCAGCGTTACCAGGTTATCCAAGCCAAAGGAAGACACTACAAGTAGAGAAGAGAACGCAGTGCCACCTGCTGGGAATATTTGTGAATAGTCCATAATAAAACAAATGAAACAATCAAAACCACATTTTACAATTTGACAACATAATCAAGCGCAAATTCTTCCTGGAATTCAAGGGTGTTTCAACATACGGAAGATGATAGATTTCAGACTGCCCACATTAACATAATGAAGATGAAACCTGGTATGATCAAACTGATACAGAATAGGGAGTGAGCATATTGCACACCATTTTATAATTAAAAACACTCAAGAAAGTAGGAAACCACCCCAAACTAATAAAGGCCATGTATGTATGAAAAGTGGAAATCTCACATATTCAAGAGTAAAAGACTAAAACCTTCTCTTATATTTTCAGAAACAAGATAATGAAGCAACTTGACCACTCTCATTAAACAGAGTACTGGACATTCTTAACGGAACAATTAAGAAAAAAAAAACAGGAATCCAAACTAGAGGAGGAAAAACATTCTCTCTGTCAATAGTTGACATGCGCTGGGGTGCCTGGGTGGCTCAGTCGGTTGAGTGTTCAACTTTGGCTCAGGTAATGATATCCCAGTTGTAAGTGCGAGCCCAGCATCGGGTTTTGTGGTATTACCAGGGAGCCATTTCAGATAGTCTGTCTTCCTCTCTCTCTCTCTGCCCTTCCCCAGCTCATCATGCATGCCCTCTCTCTCTCTCTCTCAAAAATAAACATGTAAAAATTTTTTTTGAGAAAACAAAAACAGATGACATGCTGTATAGAACCCTAGAGAATCCTTTATTTTTATGTCATAACTTATATTTATGTATGCTATTTTTTTCTACTAGACATTCCATAAGTTATTTCAACTTTGTTTTTTCTCTATAGAGAGGGGGGATGCACGAGCCAGGGAGAGAAAGAAATAAACCTTAAGCAGGCTCCATATTCAGCTGGGAGCCCGAGGCAGGGCTCAGGACTCAATCCTACAACCCTGGGGTCACGACCTGAGATGAAATCAAGAGTCAGATACTCAACCAACTGAGCTACTCAGGTGTCCCACAGCTATAGGCTCTTTACCTACAACCTTGTTTAATGTACAGTGGGTTAAGGTTGGTGCAATGATAATACTTCATTCATTACAGATCACTGTTAACACATGAGAAAGCGTTGGGTTTCATTAATCACAATAATCAACTAAATGTAGCCTAAACAAGTCGCTCCAAGCTTACTGCATGGTCCTTGGTTAAAATACAGACTACAGACCTTAAACAGCTAGTCTTGTTCATGTGATACATCTTCTGAGAGTTGTGGCTCCATGGTTTTACTTTTCACATTCTAAATATGTTTTCAAACTGTTAATGTCCTCAGTAAGGTTTCTGTCCATTAATAGTTTCATTTGGGGGGGATCTAAAGTGATACCTATTTCAACTGCATAAGGGTCAGAATCCTTTACA
>NW_027533235.1:0-291 GCF_008692635.1 Crocuta crocuta
GGTCCCAGCTACCCTCCTTAGCCAGGTCAAATGGTAGGGAAGAACAGTCGCTGTAGCCTGGACTCCTATCTGGGCCGACGTCAGGGAGAACTTTGGTTTCACTGTTGCAGGATTCTCGCTCAGAGAGTCGTGACACCGAGACTTTTCTTTCCAGGAAGCAACTTTATTTTGCCGGCACCGCTCAGTTGGGTTCGTACCCAAAAGAACTGAGCGGCCCACATCATATGGCATAGGGTTTTTTATGCATTTTCTATTTCTTTGTCTCCCATATATGGTAATACACATAAACAT
>NW_027533235.1:596-1568 GCF_008692635.1 Crocuta crocuta
CAAACATCCTCCCAGAATTAGGAGGACAAGACCTATGAGGGTTTTGAATCCCCCGAAAGATGAAAACCATCCTCCAAATAACTCTCTGGGGTTCCAACCATTCCAGGTTTGGACTGGGACATGAGCAACTTTTCTCATTCGATCTGTGATCTCCTCTATGACTTCTCCTTCATCATCTATCTGTAGGCAGCAGTTGCTCAGGTTGACTTTTCCACAAACACCACCCTCAGAAGCAAGCAGGTAATCTAAGGCCAGGCGATTTTGGTAGATTGCATTGCGCATTTTGGTTTGCTGCTTAGCAAGTAAATTAAGAGCCCTAGCAGTTTCATTGGTTATAATTTCTACAACTGCTTGTAGCCCAATTATGCGGTTTAGCATACAAATGGGGGTGCGGTAGCCCCAAGACCCTTCCTCGGCCCACGTAGCAGGGCCGTAATAATGAATTATTCGTTCGGGAGGCCATTCATTTTCCTTCCAGTTGCCAATTTGTAAGGCACACTGCTTTCTTTGAACTTTCCTGTCTCCATATATTTGAACTCCCAGATGTTCTCCTTCTGCAAGTGGGAGTAGGAAGAAGGATGGGCGAATAGTTTCCAACACACGTGACCCTGACCAGCCTGAAGGGAGTAATGTATAGGCCGTTCTCCTACATATCCAATATAGTTCCCCTGGGGCCCGCCATTTGATGGCAGCATCTATGTTGTCCCAGGCCTCCCGGAGATGAGAGAAGTTGAACAAGGGGTGAGGATTTGTCTCAGGGTGACCTGGGGACCCCCACCATTGGGTTTCCCAGGTAGTTGAATTATAAAACCTTTCGCCCAGGCATATTAAGTTTCAGACAGGAATGATGAACTTTTTCCCCCATTGGGCAAGACAGTTCTTCCCAATAATTGAGGTTTTTAGGAGCCAAACCCCGGCTGTAGAACAGGGGTAATTCGTTCCATCATAAGGCTCGAGGGGATCTGATTCTCT
>NW_027533236.1:0-226 GCF_008692635.1 Crocuta crocuta
CATCCCTCTCCCCCATCATCTCCCTTCCCCATCATCTCCTTTCCCATCATATCCCTCTCCATCAATTCCCCTTTTCCATCATCTCCCTTCCCCATCACCTCCCTTCCCCATCATCCCCCTTCCCCATCATCNTCCCCATCACCTCCTTTCCCCATCATCCCCCTTCCCCATCATCCCTCTCCCTCATCATCTCCCTTCCCCATCACCTCCCTTCCCCATCACCTCC
>NW_027533237.1:0-471 GCF_008692635.1 Crocuta crocuta
AATTTACCCAAGGGATACAGGAATGCTGATGCATAGGGGCTCATGTACCGCAATGTTCCTAGCAGCACTCTTAACAATAGCCAAAACATGGAAAGAACGTAAGTGTCCATCAACTGATGAATGGACCAAGAAGCTGTGGTATATTTATACAATGAAATACATGGCAGTGAGAAAGAATGAAATCTGGCTGTGTGTAGCAACATGGATGGAACTAGAGGGTGTTATGGCGAGCGAAATGAGTCAGGCAGAGAAGGACAGATACCATANTATAGGAGGATTAGGATGAACTTAACTGAGGACCATGGGTGAGAAGAAGGGGTAAAATAATTGGGGAGAGGGAGGGAGGCAAACCATGAGAGACTCTTGAATGCTGAGAACAAACTGAGGCCAGATGGGGTGGGAAGGAGGGGAAGCGTGGTGTCGGGGATGGAGGAGGGCATCTGTGGGGATGAGCACTGGGTGTTATATGGA
>NW_027533238.1:0-383 GCF_008692635.1 Crocuta crocuta
CAGAACTCCCGCCTGAGGCATTGGATCACGCCATGCCCATCCCTGATTAAGAGCTGCCCTCCTCCCTTTTTTTTTTCTTCTTCTTCTTTCTCTTTTCTCTCTTTTTTCCCCAGAACACTGACCTGATTAACTCTTGTTGCCGACTTCCTTAAACAATCACAACAAGTCCAGTCTGTAGAGGTAAATTCTACACCTACCGACATTTTCAGCTCNTTTGTCCATCGGTTTTCTTCTTTTTGCTTTTTCTTTTCTCCTTTTTGACCCTTTTATGTACTTTG
Source organism: Crocuta crocuta (assembly GCF_008692635.1). Classification (NCBI taxonomy): domain Eukaryota; kingdom Metazoa; phylum Chordata; class Mammalia; order Carnivora; family Hyaenidae; genus Crocuta; species Crocuta crocuta. The sequence continues at coordinate 279 of NW_027533238.1, forward strand.
TACTCCCTATTATTCGCCCTCCCTCCTCCTCCTTTTCTCTTAATTTTTTCGTTTTCCCATTCGCTTTGCATGTTAGTTGAATTAGCCTGTGCATTTGTGTGCTCC
>NW_027533239.1:0-358 GCF_008692635.1 Crocuta crocuta
ATTGGAGCAAAAGTGTCCAGAAAAAAAGTCTCCCTCCTCCCTTGTTTCCCCAGCCCCTCTTCTGGAGGGAACCCGTCCATGTACTCACAGTTCACTGTAGCTACTGTGCTTATCAAAGCTACTTTGTATCAACAATCTAGACATATCAATATTTTCTGCGGCACTAAGTGACATCACTGTAAAGAAGTATCCTGGGGGCAGGCAGGTGGTGCAGTGGGTCAGCCTCTGACTGTGCTCAGGTGCTCAGGTCATGATTTTGTGCCTTTTGTGTCTTTCCAAAACATATTCGCCAGTCCCAAGAACATCTAGATTTCTCCATGCTGTCCCGTCAGAGTTTCCTGATTCTTCATTTATATGG
>NW_027533239.1:421-728 GCF_008692635.1 Crocuta crocuta
TTTTTGTTTTTTTTTTTTTTTTTGCACGTGGATGTCTGGTAGTTCCAGCACCGTTTGTTGAAGAGACTGTCTTTCATCCATGGACCTTTGCTCCCTTGTCAAAGATCAGTTCACCGTGTATATGTGGGTCTGTTTCTGGGCTTTCTACCCTGTTGCATAATCTATTTGGCTCCTCTCTCCCTGAATCAGTCCTGTCTTGATGACTGTAAGTTTAAAGGAGGTCTTGAGGGAGAGGGGGTGTGAGCCGTCCACCTTCGCTCTTCTGCAACATGGTGTGGGGTCCTCTGGGTCATTTTCTCTCCATGCA
>NW_027533240.1:0-503 GCF_008692635.1 Crocuta crocuta
AAAGAATTTAATACTTTAAACATCCAAAAATGCTTTTCCAAGCAAATTACTAGGAAAAAAAAAACCCAATCATTTTAACAGCATTTTATCATTTTCTTAATGTTGCTATGCACTAAGTCTCTCAACATTTTAAGCTGCCTTATTTTTAATAAAACATTATTCTTTATCCATCACAAACACTGCTTTGAAAATTTGTTTTAATGATAAAATTATCAACACATGTTTTAATGGTAATAATGACAAACCATTTATTTTTAATGGTTTATCGATACAATGGACTACTACACGGCAATGAGGAAGAATGAAATCTAGCCATCTGTAGCAACGTGGATGGAACTTGAGGGTGTGATGCTGAGCAAAATAAGTCAGGCAGAGAAGGACAGATACCATATGTTTGCACGTATAGTGGGATTCGGAGGAACTTAATGGAGGACCCTAGGGAGGAAAAGGGGAAAAACAGTTGGGGAGAGGGAGGGAAGCCAACCATGAGAGACTCTTGAATG
>NW_027533241.1:0-738 GCF_008692635.1 Crocuta crocuta
GTCTCGGTGTCACGACTCTCTGAGCGAGAATCCTGCAACATTCCCAGTGATGGTTTAGGCAGCTCTGTGACAAATTCCACGTGGGTGAGGATAATTCAAACCCAACCTTTGTCCTGCTGTCATTTCCTACCAACACTGCACGTCCCTACTTTGCCCTTCGCAGTCCCCCAGACAGGCTGGCACTATGTGGTGGCCTCACAGGCTCCATGAAGAATGTCACATTGTCTTCCGACCTGGTAAGCTGGATGCAGCCCTGCGATGTGCTCTGACCAGTGAAGTGGGAGTGGGAGTGAAGTGTGCCATCTCGAACACAACACTTGGGAACAANCACCTCTCTGTCCATCTCTTATGGCACCTGGTAGTTACCTATGTTGGGTGCTCTTTTATCCTGCTCTCAGGAGGACCATCGTGGACATGTGGCATGAGCAAGGAAGAGACTTCCCTCATTATAAGCTGTTAAGACTTTGGGACTATTTGTTACCTGTAATAACATCTAGTCCATCCTAAGTGGTATGTGTTGTGCCCGAATCACGAGTCCCCTGAGACCTCCAAGGAGCCGACACCGATGCAAGTACATAAGGGTCTTTATTACAAGCTCGAGCAGGGGCTCACCTGTCTACCGTGTGAGCAGCGGCAGCAAGGAGAAGCCTCGAACAATGGCGAGCAGGGTTTTTATGGGGTCAGGGACGGGGTTGTTACAGTGCACACGTTGTACGTTTTGCATCATCACATAAGCAC
>NW_027533242.1:0-1278 GCF_008692635.1 Crocuta crocuta
TTGGAAAGGAGGTTCCCCCTCCATGGCTTGGGGTCAGACCTCACAAAGACTGCAACCCCCTGCGTGAAGGCATTAGCTATGGCTGAACCAAACAACAGCAATAGACAGTAAATCATGTAATGCATTTCACTTAGGAGTCACTACTGTTTGATGGATGAAGGAAAAATCCTGTGATTCTTTTTTAATTTCTCTAGCATGGGAGATAATTCATCATGAGAAATATGATCCTAAATGCCATTGCTCCTTCTAATGCAGATATAACCTTCTTCTTCTTTCCACAGTTACCTGAATAACTTGGTGCATTAGCCGAACATACAGCAGTGAGGTGTCTGTCTGCCGCATGGCTCATCCTTAGCATTCTACAGAACATAGAAAGGGGCAGGAGATGAGGGATGAAAGGATACCAGACATGACTAGAGACAAGGTAGGAACTTTCTGATTTAATTTTCTTACTGGAAGAGAGAAATAAAGGCTAGTTATATCACACTAGTTGCTTTGATAGGCTAAGGAATGAAATATCTCCTTTCTTTTATCAAAGAAAGGCCCTGTGCAGTAAAAGACATGAGTCTTTTTGCTTCTGCAAATCACTGGCCAGCTTACTGTTTTCTTAGTTTAGTCTTTTTATGCTCTTACCTAGTGCTTAAGTACTACTTGTCCATCCTGTATCTGCCTACAGTCCCTTCATCTGTCTTCATGATCTACACTTCTCTTCTTTGTGGACCTATCTGACCTCTGGTTTTTATCTCCTTGAAATTGCCAACATAATTGGGTGCCCACACCATACATTTTAATCCACTATATCACATTTGGAGAACAGAGTCTGGAAATTACCATGAGTATCATTGCTACCAAAGAGTCCTGTGTTTACCCAAAAGATTTGGTTTCCGTTGAAAGGAGGACCTCATTAAAGCATTCACTGCATCAGGGGATAGACCCTTTTTCTACAGCAACTGGAGTCTTTATGGAGATAAAATAATTCTCTTGACTAGAGCCATTGGGCGGCTAAATCCCAGAGAGGCAATTAATGCCCTTCCAAGAGTTGTCCTGGTTGAACAGTTTCTGAGGGTAATCTTACACAAGATACCATAATGTTGTAACAATCTTACAATGAATCTACAGACTAACCATCACTGATAAACATGATTTGAGCTGTTTTCACAGGGAAAGGAATGGGTTGCCTTGAATTACCTGAAATTTCTTCCCCAAATACTCATCATGCTAACGACCAAATAAGAAGGATAACATGTCATAATTATCCCAATTTGGGGAAGGAAAGGA
>NW_027533243.1:0-499 GCF_008692635.1 Crocuta crocuta
GACACCGTCCATCCTTCAGGGACCCCTGGACCTGATGGAGCCGGCTCGGCCTCCAGCACTTAAACATCATAAAAGCCATCTATGAGAAGCCTTCAGTGAACATCATCCTCAACGGGGAAAAACTGAGAGCTTTCCCCCTGAGATCAGGAACACGACAGGGATGTCCACTCTCACCACTGTTGTTTAACATAGTGCTGGAAGTCCTAGCATCAGCCATCAGACAACAAANATCAGACAACAAAAGGAAATCAAAGGCACCAGAATTGGCAAAGAGGAAGTCAAACTTTCACCTTTCGCAGACGACATGATACTCTACATGCAAAACCCGACAGACTCCACCAGAAGCCTACTAGAACTGATCCAAGAATTCAGCGAAGTTGCAGGGTACAAAATCAACGTACAGAAATAGGTTGGATTTTTATACAACAATAACGAAGCAACAGAAAGAAAAATGAAGAAACTGATCCCATTCACAATTGCACAAAACAACCATAAAATA
>NW_027533244.1:0-565 GCF_008692635.1 Crocuta crocuta
GGACAACTCTTGGAAGGGCATTAATTGCCTCTCTGGGATTTAGCCGCCCAATGGCTCTAGTCAAGAGAATTATTTTATCTCCATAAAGACTCCAGTTGCTGTAGAAAAAGGGTCTATCCCCTGATGCAGTGAATGCTTTAATGAGGTCCTCCTTTCAACGGAAACCAAATCTTTTGGGTAAACACAGGACTCTTTGGTAGCAATGATACTCATGGTAATTTCCAGACTCTGTTCTCCAAAGGTGATATAGTGGATTAAAATGTATGGTGTGGGCACCTATTTATGTTGGCAACTTCAAGAAGATAAAAACCAGAGGTCAGATAGGTCCACAAAGAAGAGAGGTGTAGATCATGAAGACAGATGAAGGGAATGTGGGCAGATACAGGATGGACAAGTAGTACNTACTTAAGCACTAGGTAAGAGCATAAAAAGACTAAACTAAGAAAACAGTAAGCTGGCCAGTGATTTGCAGAAGCAAAAAGACTCATGTCTTTTACTGCACAGGGCCTTTCTTTGATAAAAGAAAGGAGATATTTCATTCCTTAGCCTATCAAAGCAACTAGTG
>NW_027533245.1:0-705 GCF_008692635.1 Crocuta crocuta
GGCCCTGTGCAGATCCAGTCCCCTCCTCCAGAGTAGAGCTTCTCCATGCTGGAAGTTCTCTGTCCCTGAAAAGTGTCCCATGCGTGGACAGTGTTTGGAAAGTATGGAGTAGCACTGGTAAAAGCATCAAAGGTATTTTCCCCCGGAGTGTGCCTCTGTTCCCTGTTAATGAAAGGCTGGCACACGCAGGGTGTTTTGTCCTTGGGGACGCAGTACATCCTTTTCCAAAAGTGCTCCATGAAAGGGCCTGTTTCTGTCCCAGTGTGTTCCAGAGATCTCTACACCAAGCTAGCACTCTGGGGCCAAGTTCCTCCTCCCCAGTAGCACAGGCAACAGTTCTGCTCTGGAGAAAGTTGTGCAATTCCAAAAGAAGGAAGGAAGGAAGGGAGGGAGGGAGGGAGGGAGGAAGGAAGGAAGGAAGGAAGGAAGGAAGGAAAAATTACTAGGACACTCAGGAGTTCTCACTCCCCNAAAGGAAGAAAGGAAGGAAGGAAGGAAGGAAGAAGGAAAGAAAGGGAAGAAAGGGAAGAAAGGGAAGAAACAAAGGGAAGAAACAAAGGGAAGAAAGAAAGGGAAGAAAGAAAGGGAAGAAAGGGAAGAAAGGGAAGAAAGAAAAGAAAGAAAAGAAAGAAAGAAAGGGAAGAAAGAAAGGGAAGAAAGGGAAGAAAGAAAGAAAGAAAAGAAAGAAAGAAAGAAAGAAAGAAA
>NW_027533246.1:0-366 GCF_008692635.1 Crocuta crocuta
TGCAGGGTACAAAATCAATGTACAGAATTCGGTTGCATTTTTATATTGCAATAATGAAGCAACAGAAGGAGAAATCAAGAATCTGATCACAATCACAATTGAAACAACAACCATAAACTACTTAGGAATAAACCTAACAAAATATGTGAAAAATCTGTATGATGAAAACTATATAAAACTGATGAAGGAAATTGAAGAAGACTCAAAGAAATGGAAAAACATCCCATGCTCATGGATAGGAAGAATAAATATAGTTAAAATGTCATCACTACCCAAAGTATTCTACACATTCAATGCAATCCCAATCAAAATTGCATCAGGATTCTTCTCAAAGCTAGAACAAACTATCCTAAAATTTGTATGGAA
>NW_027533246.1:608-890 GCF_008692635.1 Crocuta crocuta
GTATCAAATGGAAAAAAGCGTCTTTAACAGATGGTGCGGGGAGAACTGGACAGCAACATGCAGAAGAATGAAACTAAATCATTTTCTCACACCATACACAAAAATAAACTCAAAATGGATAAAGGACCTGAACGTGAGACAGGAAACCATCAAAACCCTAGAGGAGAAAGCAGGACACAATCTCCTTGACCTCAACCACAGCAATTTCTTACTTGAGACATCCCCAAAGGAAAGGGTATCAAGAGCAAAAATGAACTCTTGGGACCTCATCAAGATGAAAAG
>NW_027533247.1:0-750 GCF_008692635.1 Crocuta crocuta
CAAGTACGGAGCTCCTTACTTCTCTGCCATCTTGCCCCCTCCCCCAAACTTGGTATTCTTTAAATGTTTGGTATAATTAACAAAAGAAACTATCTGGTACTTGGCTTTACTTTGTAAAAAGCTTTTTGATTACCAATTCAATCTCTTAGGTTTTTTTAGAATTATTCAGACCTTAAAATTTTTTTAATATTTGTTTTTACTTTTGAGAGGGGGAGAGACCGAGAGAGCGAGAGAGAGAGAAACAGAATCTGAAGCAGGCTCCAGGCTCTGAGCTGTCAATACAGAGGCTGATGTGGGGCTCAAACTCACTAACTGAGAGATCATGACCTGAGTTGAAGTCAGCGCTTAACCGACTGAGCCACCCAGGCGCACCTATTCAGACATTTTATTTCTTCTTGAGTCTGTTTCAATATTTTGTGTCTTTCTAAAAATTTTTCCATTTTGGGGCGCCTGGGTGTCTCAGTCGGTTAAGTGTCTGACTTCGGCTNGCACCAAGGTGCCCCTTATTGTATTTTCTTATAATCCTTTTTATTTAGGTAAGTTTATAATAATGTCCCATCTTTCTTCCAGCATTTAGTAATTTGAATCTTCTTTCCTTCGTTTCCTATTTCTAAAAGATTGCCAATTTTGTTGATTGTTTAAAATAATTAACTTTTGGATTTGTAGATTTTATCTATTGTTTTTCTGTTCTCTTTTCATTAATTTCTGCTCTAATTGTTATTATTTCATTCCATTGCCTGCTTTTACTGT
>NW_027533248.1:0-567 GCF_008692635.1 Crocuta crocuta
TGTTTAAGTAAGTTCCTTCTATCCCGACTTTCTTGAGGGTCTTTACTAAGAAGGGATGCTGTATTTGTCATATGGTTTTTCTGCATCCATTGACAGGATCATATGGTTTTTATCTTTTCTTTTGTTGGTGTGATGTATCACATTGTTTGATTTGCTAATATTGAACCATCCCTCTAACCCAGGAATGAATCCCACTTGGTCTTGGTGGGTAATTCTTTTTATGTGCTGTTGGAATCGGTTTGCAAGTATCTAGTTGAGGATTTTTGCATCCGTATTCATCAAGGATATTGGCCTGGNGTTTCTGCACTGATTATTTCTCGTCTACTACTGGGTTTGGGGTGCTCTTGTTGCTCTCTCTCTAGTTCCTGGAGGTGTGCTGTTAGATTTTGCACTTGTGCTTTTTGTAATTTCTTAAAATAGGCCTGGAGTGCAATGTACTTTCCTCTTAGGACTGCCTTCGCTGCATCCCATAGAGTTTGGATTGTTGTATTTTCATTTTCATTTGTTTCCATATAATTTTTAATTTCTTCTCTAATTGCCTGATTCACCCATTCATTCTTTAGTAGG
>NW_027533248.1:933-1141 GCF_008692635.1 Crocuta crocuta
GCAGAGGCGGGTCAGAGAGAAAGGGAGATACAGAATCTGAAGCAGGCTCCAGGCTCTCAACTAGCTGTCAGCACACACCCAACGCGGAGCTCGAACCCCAGAACCGTAAGATCATGACCTGAGCCAAAGTCGGATCCCTAATCAACTGAGTCACGCAGGCACCCCCCCCCCACTGTAGTCTTTCAGTGGATTTACTCACTCGATAGCC
>NW_027533249.1:0-2335 GCF_008692635.1 Crocuta crocuta
CCTCCCAGAGTTGCACTAGTAAGTCCACAAGGAAGGAGGAATGAAGATGCACCTCGAAGGCGCTGGCTGTTGGGCGGTGGGCTGGAGTCGTTGTGTGAGTATTTGCGAGTCAGACGAACAACGGGAAGCTGGCGAACTGACTAAGGTCCGAAGCGAGTGTTGAGTCTCGATCCGCGGGTCTGTGAAGATCTCATATGGCTTAAGACATCTTCAGACTTCCTAGGGGGAGTCTGTTCCGGGTCAGGGATTGAAACTAAACCCGCCAATGCTAAGAGGAGACTGAAATATCTCCGAGAGGAGAGCGGCGGGAAACAGACAAAGCGGGTGTGCGTCCTTTCCAACCTGGTCCCCCTCCTTCCCTGATCTTCCCCTTCTTGTGTGTAAAAGTCGTCTGTTAGGGGGAGGAAATGGGTGGAAAGCAGAGTGAACCGACTTCCCTGGAGTGTCTCTTGAGGCATTTCATAAAGGGGTATTCAGGAAATTATGGTGTAAAATTAAATCGTAAAAAACTCTGAAATTTCTATGAAATTAACTGGCCATCTTTCCGGGTGGGTTGGCCCTCTGAGGGCTCCCTGGATAAGAAACTAGCTGGCCGAAAGTTCAGAGACATTGCAGGGGACCCAGGCCACCCTAACCAATTTCCTCCTATTGACTTATATTGACTCAACAGCAAGTACAGGCAGTGCTCCTGTACTTGTTCACATGTACCGTGGCACCATGGAACATATAGGCACACATTCATCCGCCATTGCCGTTTACCAGCGTGGAAGACACTCACCGGTGATGTCCCCAAACCGACATACAACTCCACGAGAGGCACTACACCCTCATCTTCACAGTGACACCAGGTGCACACCTCCAACAAAACATACCACACCCCACATCCTGGATATCACACGTGTATATGCTTGTGCTCCCCGTATCTATATAGGAATGATCCTGTGGCCATTTTAAGTCCTCCCGACATCACAGACTAAGGCTACTCTCGTTTGGAATGTTCTTCCCAGAAATACTTCAATTCAATGAAGATATTATTTGCCTTGGATTCCAAGAGAATTTGGAGATTCCCACCCCCTTTCCACCAGCCTCCTCCCAATTCCGTCCCGTCAGTCATCCTAAACATCTTTGTGCTCAGAACACCCCAAAGGAGAGAGGCTCATGAAAATATACTACATGCCTGTCCAGTCCACCGGAACAGGGGGGTGGCTCTCCTGTGTGAGGGAGAGCACGGATTGGAGCCTGCGTCACAGAAGACAAAAATGGAAGAACTGACCCTTTATGAAATAACCTCTACAAAAAATGGCCTCTCATGTACGTATCCAGAACTAACTCCTGAGTGACAGTGACTCCAGATGGAACATCGAAGCTCAGGAGGAAAGGCAGGAGGTTGAGAGTCCAACAGAGCTTCCCCCTCTAGAAGGATGTTCCAGGGCCAAGACGCCCAAGTGGCTGGTGGCCGCAGAAAGCGGCGTCAGGTGGATGGCCTGCTGCCGGGTCTTCCCCACCTTAAATGCCCTCAAGCAGCATGTGCGGATTGGGGTCAGTGAGGGCTTTAGTTCCCACGTTTTCCATGTGGCCATGAATTGGCTGAAGAGCAGGCAGAACACGGTAGAGAAGACAAGGAAGAGGGTGGAGGAGGAAGGCAGGAAGATAACACACAGGAGCCAGAAGAAAAAGCGTTTTGGCGTGAAGAAACCTTCATGCAAATAAAGAGATTATTTTTCAGCGCCTAAAAGAGAGGAAGGAGAGTAGACCACAGTCTGATGAGGGGGCTTTATCATGTCTAAACAACCCTGGTACCCAAGGTAGTTTTATTGACACTCACCCCGTCCCCACCGCTATCACCACACCACCAGGAGGAACAGAGAGCCATTTTCAGTTCTACCCACTGTTCTCCCGAGAAGGGGAGAACATGCTTTCTCTAACATGTTCGCCCACACAGTTACTTGCCTGCCGAGCCCTACTTATGGAGACAGGAGAACCTAGTGCCCTATTGAAACCCATAGCAGAGAAAACCCACCCCTTTGGCTTTCATGAGCTTGTGCACATGGAGGTGTACACACACGTTTTGTAGGATGAAAGTAGAGAAGATGGAACATGTAACAAAATATCAGAGACCATCAAGTATATGCATTCAAGGGTGTTTCAAAAATCATACTACTAAGAAAATTCATAGTTTTAGGAACCTAAATGCTACCAATTCTTGAACACTATCATTTGCATGTTGAATTACTTGCATATCAGTTAACACTTTACTTGTACATTTTCAAACATACATTTTCATTTTCCTTTGTCATCTGCCATCTTCAATCAGAGGGACCCATACCCACAAAAT
>NW_027533250.1:0-439 GCF_008692635.1 Crocuta crocuta
GGTAACCGACGGAATGGGAAAAGATAGTTGCAAATGACATATCAGCCTAGCATCCAAAATCTATAAAGAACTCGCCAAACTCCACACCCAAAGAACAAACAATCCAGTGAAGAAATGGGCAGAAGATATGAACAGACACTTCTCCAAAGAGGACATCCAGATGGCCCACAGACACATGAAACGATGCTNNNNAGCATCCCTCCTCATCAGGGAAATACAAATCAAAACCACACTGAGATACCACCTCACGCCAGTCAGAGTGGCTAAAATGAGCAAATCAGAGGACCCTAGATGCTGGTGAGGATGTGGAGAAATGGGCACCCTCCTACACTGTTGGTGGGAATGTAAGCTGGTACAGTCCCTTTGGAAAACAGTGTGGAGGTTCCTCAAAAAGTAAACAACAGAACTCCCCTAGGACCCAGCAATAGCACTGCTAGGA
>NW_027533251.1:0-3024 GCF_008692635.1 Crocuta crocuta
AAGAAATGTAACATTGCAGATACAGTTGAAGCCTCAGTGGAGCCTTCCCCAGTAGGATCCCTCTGTTTCCCCAGGAGGTAATCACCACCCTAAGTGAGTTAGGTACCTTTCCCCCCATGCCGTTACACATGCTACATTTGTATGCATCTCTCCTATGCCTACTTTTTACTCCAGATGTTTGTATCCACAAGCAGTACATGGTGATCATTTTGCATGTGCTTTTAGACTTCAGATACATGGTATCCTGTTTGTATCCTTCTGGAATTGGCTTCTTCACTTCTGCAGTTTCCTGCCTTCACCCAGTGTGAGCCCCTCTGTGTCTCGGCCCCTGTGAGCTCTGGCCTTGTCCCCAGTCCAGCCCTAGCTGTCTTGTTCGGTTTACTAGCAAGTCCCAAGCCAGTGAATTAAGGCTGCTTCTACCATAGGTGAGTCTCCTCTTCCCCTCTGGCTCTTAATCAAACTTGGAGAACTGCCCTGTGAATCAGTGTCTGGGTCGCTCAGCGGCACCATGTGGCCTCCAGGCCAGCTGGGCCACCCGCGAGGTGTCCTTCCGAACCACACACTAGAGCAGTGCCATCTGATATACGTGACCATGTGACTCATGTGTGGCACTTTAAGTTTTCTCATAGCCACACTAAAAAAGTAACAAGAAATGGGCAAAATTAATTTCAATAGTACATTTTCACTTAATATAGTATCACTTTGCTGTGTAATCAGTGTAAAATCAGTGAGTTACGTCAGTTTTCTGCTTACGGCGTGCCTCAAATAAGAGCAGGCGTGTTTCGGCAGCCATGTGCAGTGGGTTACTCACGTCGTGGGCAGCGTGGCTCTGAAGACCTGACCTCCGTCTCCGTCTCTCCAACAATTGTTTTAAACTTGACATTTTAACTTATTTGGGGCTATAATAAAATAATTTAAAACAGGCTCACCAAATGGTAGGAAGTGATAGCTTTTAATGAAGGTAGAGTGTGCCAAAACAAAGAGGTAAAAGAGAGATTTCAGATAATTTATCTAAATAAAATCTGCCTTCATTCCAGTTTATAAATTTAAAACAAGCTTATTTTTGATGAGAACAAATGTTGTCAAACATAACTGTCAAGTGTAACAGAAAAGGCAGATTTCATTGGATATCACTCTTGGGGCGATGCGGTTCAGAATGACGTTGGTGTTAATGAAATTCCCACGCGCTTCTAAAAAATGAAAAACCAAAAACAATGAGCCACAGATTCTTCTTTCTTCATCTTTTCTCGTTCCTCCCAGCTGCAGGATGAAATGAGAGAAAATTAACGATCATAGAGCATTAAGCAGCAACAGAGACTTTCCAAACCTATGAAAACAGCCCTGTGTGTATCTGCCACGTCTGCGGGCTGTTTGTCAACAAGGAGAGAACAACCCAGTTTCACCTGTAACCTGTACCTTGTGCTCAGGGTGTTCGTGGGGCCCATGGCTTCGATCACGCGCTCAGACCAACCTGGTCTCCCTCTGGCCTAACAACCATCAGTGCTTTCCTCTTTCCCTTGAGAGGCCGTTGTGGGATTTAAGGAAATCTCTTCACCTTAAAAGCCTATGCTCATTCCACAAATGATACTCCCTTACCCTCCCAGACCCTCGATTTCCCTATCTACCGGAGGAGAAACAGGCTGGTATTGTGACAAGTGAATCATTTAAATATATTCAAAGACAAGATATACCTCAAGACTTAATTAGCAATTCAGTGAGAAGTAATGGCCATGCTGTAAGTTTCTCTGGACTGTCACCGAAAATACAAAAGTCCACACCTGAATCCTTAGGCGTTCATCGGTAACTGCGGTCCTACTTGAAACTCGGACCTTTTCGCCATTTGCATGTAATCGCATTCGAAAAGGCATGGGTTCCAGGGAGCGCGAGGGGCTGCATGTCGTGGGCCAGGTGATGAAGACCCCGCGGGCGCACAGCCCGACCACTTTAGCCGCTGCTTCGGTCACCGTTTTCTAAACCAGGACCGGTCTCAGTTACCGATACGTGTACCATTAGTTAGTCGTCTTAGGGGTAGACGACAAAAGACCTCACAAGAACGAATGAGGAGCCGTGAAATAGATTTCAAAATATACTGTGGTTTCTGTTACTAGTACCTGAGTGTCCTATTAACATTCTAAGTAGGTAAAACTGAATTTTGGAATGAATTTTAAACAAACTCCTTAATTTACTGGGTGCATTAAAAAAAAACCAAACCCCTGTCAATAACAGGTCAATGCCGGGAATGGCTGGGTGACAGGCAAAGCTGTCGGGTACCTGCCTTTTCTGGGTCTGGTGTCTGGCGCGTCGGAATGCTTCTCAGTGAGATCCTTCTTGGTTTTTGTTACACGTCTCTTCTTCCTCGCTCTCCGCGACTTGCGCATCCTTATCGGAGTTTTCGTGCTGATGGTTTGTTGTTCCTTTCGTGAGGAATAAACAGACTTTGGAGCAGACGTTCACGAAGAAATATCGCGACGCGGGAGGAATAGCGACGTGTACCCGCGGGAGAAGCGGGAGGGCGGAAGGAACTCGGAGAAGCAGAGCTGGGACCCTGGTGGACGCAGCCCTGCCATGGCCCTCACCCTTCTGCTGCACGGCCGCTTCCACAGTGACTTTCTTTCTTTCCAGTCACCCTGCCACCCTGTGCTGCTATTGCTGGCCCTTCGGAGAAGGAGGGCCCAGAATCATCGGGGGCTGCTGCCTTGTGTATGTTCTCTCAGAGATTTCTGGCAACAATGTTTTGCCTCCACTACAAATTCTCTGATGAAGCTCATTAGTCCCTCAACCCTGAATATTTGACATTTACAAGTGTTCCCACATCAGTTCATAATGATTGGGGATGAACTTTTTAAAACTTGTCGTCTTTAGGGGCGCCTGGGTGGCTCAGTCGGTTAAGTGTCCGACTTCGGCTCAGGTCATGATCTCATGGTTCGTGGGTTCGAGCCCCGCGTCGGGCTCTGTGCTGACAGCCAGCTCAGAGCCTGGAGCCTGTTTCAGGTTCTGTGTCTCCCTCTCTCTCTGACCCTCCCC
>NW_027533251.1:3068-3684 GCF_008692635.1 Crocuta crocuta
CCTCCACACCCCTCCTGCAGACCTGCCCCTGCCCCGCGGCTTGGGGCTCTGTTAGCCGCCGCTGCCAAAGGGCAGCATGTTTCCTTCTCAAAGCCATGGGTCGCTACGGCACGGGGCTCCCACCCGGGCCCTCGGCCTTCAGTCTGGGGGTGCCCCCACCCTCGGCCTCGGCCGCCTGGGCCACCTCTCACCCTCGGTGGCCGCCGGCTCCTCGTAGGACTCCTCNTCCTCCTCCTCCTCCTCCTTCACCTCCTTCACCTCCTTCTCCTTCTCCTCCTCCTTCTCCTCCTCCTCCTCCTCCTTCACCTCCTTCACCTCCTTCTCCTTCTCCTCCTCCTTCTCCTCCTCCTCCTCCTCCTTCTCCTCCTCCTCGGATGAGCCCTGAGACTCGTCGGCCGCGGGCCCCGCTGGGGACGCAGGGGGAGCGCTGGGCTGCAGAGGCCGGTACCGCACGAGGACGTGGTTGTTGTAGTAGGCGCGGTGCAGCAGCGCGTACACCAGCTCCAAGAACGTAAAGCGGAAGCCCACCACTGGGAAATCGTGGGCATCCACCAGCACACCCACAGCTCCCTCCAGCTCTTCCATGCCGTCTTCGTCCGCCGGCCCGAAGTCCGAG
>NW_027533251.1:4136-4386 GCF_008692635.1 Crocuta crocuta
GCCAGCGACTCCGTCTCCACCTCCGGCCAACCAGTCTCCGCCGGCAACTCCGCCTCCACCCACCCAGTCACCACCGGCCACTATGTCTCCATCGCCGACTACCCAATCTCCATCTCTAGCCACTCCATCACCATCTACTCCATCTCTGCCCCCCGCCACCCATTCTCCGTCTCTGGCCACTATGTCTCCATCTCGGGCTACCTCGTCTCCATCTCTGGCTATTCCACCTCCGTCTCTGGCGATCTCCTCT
>NW_027533252.1:0-262 GCF_008692635.1 Crocuta crocuta
AATCCAAACTCTATGGGATACAGCAAAGGCAGTCCTAAGAGGAAACTACATTGCACGCCAGGCCTATTTCAAGAAATCAGAAAAAGTGCAAATACAAAATCTAAGAGCGGACCTAAAGGAACTAGGAGGAGAGCAACAAGAGCATCCCAAAACCAGTAGGAGATGAGAAATAATAAAAATCAGTGCAGAAATAAACAATATATAAACCAAAAAAAAAAAAAAAACAGTTGAACACATCAATGAAACCAAGAGTTGGTTTTTT
>NW_027533252.1:453-677 GCF_008692635.1 Crocuta crocuta
AAATGGACAAATTCCTAAACACACACTCACTACCAAAATTCACACAGGAGGAGATAGAAAATCTGAATAGACCCATAACTAGTGAAGAAATTTAATCTGTTATCAAAAATCTCCCAACAAACAAGAGCCCTGGGCCAGATGGCTTCCCTGGTGAATTCTACCAGACATTTAACTCAGACTTAATACCCATTTTTCTCAAGCTATTCCAAAAAATAGAAATCGAA
>NW_027533253.1:0-1218 GCF_008692635.1 Crocuta crocuta
GATCTGACGGATATATTTAGAACTTTACATCCTGAAGCCAGGGGACTTACTTTCTTCTCAAGTGCCCATGGCACATTTCTCCAAGAGAGATCACATACTGGGACATAAAGCAGCCCTCAATAAATATAAAAGAATTGAGATCATACCATGCACACTGTCAGATCACAATGCTTTGAAACTTGAAATCAATTACAGGAAGAAGTCTGGAAAACCTCCAAAAACATGNAACATGGAGGTTAAAGAACACCCTTCTAAAGAATGAATGGGCCAATCAGGCAATTAGAGAGGAAATTAAAAAATATATGGAAACAAATGAAAATGAAAACACAACAATTCAAAATCTATGGGATGCGGCAAAGGCAGTTCTAAGAGGAAAGTACATTGCTCTCCAGGCCTATTTCATAAGATTAGAAAAAGCGGAAGTCCAAAATCTAACAGCCTACCTAAAGAAACTAGAGGCAGAGCAACAAGAACGCCCTAAACCCAGTAGAAGAAGAGAAATAGTAAAAATTAGAGCAGAAATAAACAACATAGAGACCAAAGAAACAATTGAACAGATCAATGAAACCAAGAGTTGGTTTTTTGAAAAAGTAAACAAAATTGACAAACCTCTAGCCAGACTAATCAAAAAGAAAAGAGAGAGCACCCAAATAGACAAAATTATGAATGAAAATGGACTCATTACAACCAACCCCTCAGAAATACAAGCAATTATCAGGGAATACTATGAAAAATTATATGCCAACAAATTGGACAACTTAGAAGAAATGGACAAATTCTTAAACACACACTCACTACCAAAATTCACACGGGAAGAAATAGAAAACCTGAACAGACCCATAACGAGTGAAGAAATCGAATCAGTAATCAAAAATCTCCCAACAAATAAGAGCCCTGGACCTGATGGTTTCCCTGGGGAATTCTACCAGACATTTAAAACAGAATTAATCCCAATTCTTCTCAAGCTATTCCAAAAAATAGAAATCGAAGGAAAACTCCCGGACTCATTTTATGAAGCCAGCATCACTCTGATTCCCAAGCCAGACAGAGATCCAGCAAAAAAAGAGAACTACAGGCCAATATCCTTGATGAATACGGATGCAAAAATCCTCAACAAGATCCTTGCAAATCGAATCCAGCAACACATAAAAAGAATCATCCACCAAGAGCAATTGGGATTCATTCCTGGGTTATAGGGCTGGTTCAACATTCGCAAAT
>NW_027533254.1:0-1069 GCF_008692635.1 Crocuta crocuta
AAAAAAAAAAAAAAAAAGAAGGAGAGAATGGATATTTGGGATCTCTTAGTAGGCTTTGCCACAATTCTTACTTGACAGATGAGGAAATGGGAGCACATAGAGGTTAAGTGAGTAGCTCAAGGTGACATACTAATAAATGGTAGAGCTAAGATCTGAATGTGGCTCTGTTTTGGCTCCAAAAGTAAAAAGACTATTTGCTCTAACACTGCCTTATAAATTTATTCGGCAAATATTTATTGTGTCTACTCTGCATCAGCCAATGTCCTAGGTGTTGGGGATTCAGTGGTCAATAAAAGAGAGGAAATTGATACTCTTGTAAAGCCTACATTAAAGAAAACAATTAGGAAGGAGTTAAGCAAAAATATATTCTATGTTAGATTGATNNNNGTGCTATAAATAAAAAGTAAATCAAGAAAGAAGGGAAGGCAGTGACAAAGTTGGGGTAAAGATTTATTTTTAAAAGAAATGGTTAAAGATGGTTGCAATATTGGGGGAAAGCAAGGAGAATGAGTCTGGATTGTACCTCTTGACAAACAGGTAAGAACCTGGGTTGAAAGTTTCCAGTAAAAACCCCAAGTTTCTCCTTAAAGGAAGCTGGGTAGGTACTGGAACCAGAGGAACCAAGAAAGTATGAGTACTCATGTCTTATGCGTGGTGGGTACCTGATGCAAAATAGGTGTGTCAGAAGAAGCCTGCTTTAAAGGTATCAGATTATGGTGGAATGTTTGCCTTTCATCCTTTTAGACAGAATTCCAGAAAATTTTCACATAAAGACAAAAATAAACACGTACACATGTGTAATTAACGGTAGGCGGTGAGTTGGTTTGCACTGTGGAAAGATCATGAATGTTGGAGGCACACAGAACTGTGAATCTCAGCTCATGCTTCACGACTTCAGGCAAATTATTGTTAGTACTATTATTAGCCATGATTTATTGACCATTTTTTATGTGGCAGGCACTTTATATTCATAATTTCATCTAATCCTTATATAACCCTATAAATAGATATGAGTGCTATCTTCAATTATCTTTAAGTTAAATTAAGTGGTGAAATTAAGTGGTGATAG
>NW_027533254.1:1129-3004 GCF_008692635.1 Crocuta crocuta
CTATACAGATTCTTCCCATGCATTTATATTGCTTTATCTTATTTAAATATAGTGATTAGTAACGTTGCTTAATGCTCCTGTGGGGCTGTTTTCACAAAGAATTTTATTTTGTAAAGAAAAATTTAAAAATTTTAATGTTTATTTAGTGCTTACTATGTGTCAGGCACTGTTTTAATTACTTTACATGTATTTACTCTTCAAAACAACACTGTGAGAACTTACTATTAGCCTCATTTCTCAGATGAGAAACTTAGGCCCAGAGAGCCTAAGTAAGTTGCCCAAGGTCACACAGCCAGTAAATGGAGAGACTGGGAGTTGATCCTTGGCAGTGTGGCACTGGTGTTCCCGTGTTTAATCATTATACTATACTGTCTCACAGAACAGACCAATAAAACAATTGAATGAGAAGACATGCTAATTTACCTTTTGCTGCCCATGTTGTATATGGAAAGCCTGTCTATTTGGGCCTTATGATCTAACCCATGGCCACTACTGCCTCTCTAATGCCAGTATATCTGAATTGCAGGCAAAGTTTCATGGAGCAAATATTTCACTTCTAGAAGACTGCTCTGTGAAAACCAAATTTTTAAAAGTGATAGCAAAGATGATAGCATGTGTCTGTCTCTACCTGATTGTGTAGCTCCAGATGGATGTGTATATGCATGTGTGCACTCATATGTGTTCACATGAGTCTAATGAGTGTTTTCAGATGTCAGATGCTGGGCTTTCTTTCCAGTAGCCTGAAATCCAGTGTTTTGTGTGGTAAGATTTAAAAATAAGAAGTCTTCATTATGTTTTAGAATGTACACCTGTTTTTCTGGAATCTCCTCTCTCTAGAAGCTACCATTCTGCTATTTCATGGATGGCACTACCAAACAAGCATGGATCGCACAGTATCGTCAATGGAATGATTCTCTGCTTCTGTCCTGGTATTTTAGCTCCTATGTCATGCTCTGGTAAAGAAAGTCATAAATGGGGCACCTGGGTGGCTCAGTCTGTTAAGTGTCCAACTTTGGTTCAGGTTATGATCTCACGGTTCGTGGGTTCGAGCCCTGCTATCTGGCTGTCTGCTGGCCCTTGCACTATCCAACATTAACGCATGGAACCATATGTGTGGGGCTAGTAATTGGTTCGTGGGTTGGTGGCTTCACAGTTGCAGTTGCATTCCAGGCTACTATGGTATCCAGTTTGATCTTCTGTGGTGGCAATGAGATTAACCATTTCTTCTGTGACCTGAAACCTCTGAAGAAGCTCTCCTGCTCAGATCCCCATCTGGTCAACCTGGTCTGCATGAGTCTAACAGTGCTGGTGACTTTGGCCCCCTTTGGACTAATCCTAGTCTCCTACCGGAAGGTTCTTTTCATGGTCTTGCATATACCTTCCATGACTGTTAGACAGAAGGCCTTCTCCACTTGTTCTTCTCATCTAGTGGTTGTGATCTTGTTTTATGGGACCTTTATCCTGATCTATGCTGTGCCCTTGGCCGGCCAGGTGCCAGTTCTCAAAACCTTCTCCTTGCTCTATACTGTTGTCACTCCTATGTGTAACCCCCTTATCTACAGCCTCAAAAACAAAGATGTCAAGGAGGCCCTGAGGAAGCTGAGAATTTGATCCTACAATGATATGTTCCATTTAATCAACAAAAATGATGGCAGTCTGAAGGTCAAGGCACCATCCTTATTCTCAGGGAGTTCTCAGCCAGATTAGGAAAGCATAGGATAGATTATAATATTTATAAGCAAAATATTTGTTAATACTCAAATCATCTATTTAGCTGATTTGGGGGAAGAGCTGGTAGATTTATCTTAATGTCTTTGAAATTATGTAGCTTTCCTTGAGCACGTGTATACTGTGAGAGGGGAGCGGCACTTCCTA
>NW_027533254.1:3063-4390 GCF_008692635.1 Crocuta crocuta
GATCCTGAAGATTGGCAAGTGTGCATTAGTTGTGTTCAATTTCGTGTGTGTGTGTGTGTGTGTGTGTGTGTGTGTTTTATAAATGAGACTGGGGATTCTGGGGTTGGAGGGGGAGTGATAACTGTGCTATTCCTATAAGATTAAAAAAATAAAGGTGTAATCTAATAAAATATATGGAAACCGAGTAGAAGACTAGTTGTACATTAAACACAATTTGTGAGACATGTAGATTGCCTCAAAGCACTCTTTTCTAAGCTGAATATTCTCTAGCACTTACAGCTACCCACAGCCATTTCTTTCTTTCTGCTCCCTCCTTAGACCTTCCTTCTGCTGTGTACCCGAGTTTGCCTTGCTGGCCTCATTTGTGCTTTTGGTTCTTGATTTTGTATCTGTTACCAGAGACCTAGCATTACTGACTGTTATATTCAAGCTATGCTTTAAGAGAGAGGTAAAGCAAAAAGATTCTTCTGTGTTAAGGGAGAGAATACCTGTATTTGCTTATTGACTAAAATATTTATTGAAAAAAATTTATTGATAGCCTAATATTATCCAGGCATTGTGCTAGGTGCTAGGAAAAGAATAGTGAACAATGTACATGCAGCTTCTGACCTCAAAGATATTACAGCCTTGGTGGTCTTGGTGTTCAAATTGCTCAGAATTTATGTTTTTTACATTATAGACTATGTAGTTCTTGAAAGCACTACCTATAAAGAGAATCTCTGCATGTAAAATCACAATATTCTTATTTACTTTAATTTTAAGAGTAATTATATAATTAACATGAAAGGACCTAGTATAAAGACCTAGCAAAGCATTTAGTAAGACATATGAACAAACACAATGCTCAGAATGTCCCTTGCTTAGCTAAATTGGCCCCATGTTTTTCCTTTAAGAACCCACTCAAATTCTACTTTCTCTTGGAACTCTCCCTGACTGCCCTGTTCATGTCATTTTTTTCCCTGAGAAATTGTTTATTTCCCTTCCTTTGACAAGTAGCATGCACTGCTCTTTATGTTTTATGTATATGCCCTATCTTTCTAGTGAAATTGTAAATCTATCAAGGACAGAGACAGAAAGCCATTTCTAGCGGTACACTCAAGTACCCAGCACTGCACACAACAGACTTATCTTCGGAGGATAGAATCTGAGCTCTTCAGCATAGAATTCAAGGTTTTCCATGGCCCTGCTTCTTTCTCCTTCGCCAGTCTCATCTCCCACCAGCTCTGTCTCAGTTTGTCATATCACACCTGTGCATCCTTACTCATACCTTTTGCCTGGAAGATCCTGCCCATACTTGTTTTTCATCTGGCCAATACTCCTGCATCTT
>NW_027533254.1:4617-5926 GCF_008692635.1 Crocuta crocuta
TTATAAAGAGGAGAGAGAGAGAGAGAGAGAGAGAGAGTAGGGGAGGGCCAGAGAGAGAGGGAGACACAGAATCTGAAACAGGCTCCAGGCTCTGAGCTGTCAGCACAGAGCCCGACGCGGGGCTTGAACCCACAAACCGTGAGATCATGACCTGAGCTGGTCAGGTGCTTAACCGACTGAGCCATCCAGGCGCCCCTGCTCCTGCATCTTTTAATACTTGAATCCATCATCATCCTCACTGGAAAGACTTACCTGATTGTTTTCTCCCATCCCACACATTTAGTGAATTGATTCTCTCCTGTGTCTCCATGGATTCACTGCGGACCTATGTATAAGCAGTAATCACATCTGGTGGTTTGCCACTGCATCTTCAGTGCCTACTAGAATGCTTGGCATAAGAGACACACAATGAATACTTGCTAAGTGATGAGCTGAATGGTTAATATCTTCCTTCCGTAATAGATTATTATTGTTTCCTTAGCTTCAAGTACTGCCTCTATTCTGATAATCCCTCCATAATTTGATGCCATAATAAATGCTGTGAAGGAAAATTAGTCTGTTGGGAAGGCATATAACAAAGGTAAGTAATTTGTATTTGTTTGGAAGCATAAGAAAAGACTTCTCTGTGAATATGGCATTTGATTAGAGACCAGAAAGACCAGGTAAATATAGGCCATAATAGCCAACAGACACATGAAATGATGCTCAGCATCCCTCCTCATCAGGGAAATACAAATCAAAACCATACTGCGATACCACCTCACGCCAGTCAGAGTGCCTAAAATGAGCAAATCAGAGAACTCTAGATGCTGGCAAGGATGTGGAGAAACGGGCACCCTCCTACACTGTTGGTGGGAATGTAAACTGGTACAGCCCCTCTGGAAAACAGTGTGGAGGTTCCTCAGGAAACTAACAATAGAACTCCCGTATGACCCAGCAATAGCACTGCTAGGAATTTACCCAAGGGATACAGAAATGCTGATGCATAGGAGCACATGTACCCCAATGTTCATAGCAGCCCTCTCCACAATAGCTAAAACATGGAAAGAGCCTAAGTGTCCATCAACGGACGAATGGATCAAGAAGATGTGGTTTATCTATACGATGGAATACTACATGGCAATGAGAAAGAATGAAATCTGGCCATGTGTAGCAACATGGATGGACCTTGAGGGTGTTATGCTGAGTGAAATAAGTCAGGCAGAGAAGGACAAATATCATATGTTTGCACGTATAGGAGGATTAGGAGGAACTTAATGGAGGAACAAGGGGGAGAAGAAGGGCGGAAATGGTGGGGGAAAGGGAGAGA